>NC_041383.1:535535167-535652802 GCF_002162155.2 Triticum dicoccoides | reverse complement strand
AAAACTTAACCTTTTCCCAATTTTAGACTTTGGCAGATTTTAGCTATCTTTGGACAAGTCAAGCAATCTTCACACAATTCAAGCAAGCATGCAAAGAGTATATGAGCAGCGGAAATTAAAGCATGCAACTTGCAAGAATGTAAAGGGAAGGGTTTGGAGGATTCAAACGCAATTGGAGACACGGATGTTTTTGTCGTGGTTCCGATAGGTGGTGCTATCGTACATCCACGTTGATAGAGACTTCAATCCACGAAGGGTAACAGTTGCGCGAGTCCATGGAAGGCTCCACCCATGAAGGGTCCACGAAGAAGCAACCTTGTCTATCCCACCATGGTCGTCGCCCATGAATGACTTGCCTCACTAGCGGTAGATCTTCACGAAGTAGGCGATCTCCTTGCCCTTAAAAACTCCTTGGTTCAACTCGCAATCTTGTTGGAGGCTCCCAAGTGAAACCTAGCCAATCTAGGAGACACCACTCTCCAAGAAGTAACAAATGGTGCGTTGATGATGAACTCCTTGCTCTTGTGCTTCAAATGATAGTCTCCCCAACACTCAACTCTCTCTCATAGGATTTGGATCTGGTGGAAAGAAGATTTGAGTGGAAAGCAACTTGGGGAAGGCTAGAGATCAAGACTCATATGGTAGGAATGGAATATCTTGGCCTCAACACAAGAGTAGGTGGTTCTCTCTCAGAAATGGTAAGTTGGAAGTGTAGGTTTGTTCTGATGGCTCTCTCCATGAATGAAGAGGAGGTGGAGGGGGTATATATAGCCTCCACACAAAATCTAACCGTTACACACAATTTACCAAACTCGGTGACACCGGATCAACAAACTCGGTCGAACCAACTTAGTAAACCTAGTGACCGTTAGGATTTTTGGTGGGACCGACATGCAACTCAGTAAGACCGATATGGTTAGGGAATAATGTAATCTCGGTGAGACCGATTACACAAACTCGGTGAGACCAATTTTGGTAATTATCTAACCAGAGAGTTGGTCAGGTAAACTCGATGGGACCGATTCGCTCTTTTCGGTGAGACCGAAATGTTACGAAAGGGAAATAGGGAGTTTACATTGCAATCTCGGTGGGACCGATCGCTCACTTCGGTTAGACCGAAACGTTACGAAGGGAAACAAAGAGATTACAATCCCATCTCGGTGAGACCGAGATCCCTATCGGTGAGACCGATTTGCCTAGGGTTTGTGGCAGTGGCTATGACATATGAACTCGGTGGCGCCAAATAGAAAGAATCGGTAGGACCGATTTTGACTTTGGGTTTAGGTCATATGTGGATGTAAGAAAGTAGTTAAGGGTTTTTGGAGCATATCACTAAGCACTTGAAGCAAGAGGCTCATTAAGCAACACCTCATCCCTCCTTGATAGTATTGGCTTTTCCTATAGACTCAATGTGATCTTGGATCACTAAATGTAAAATGAAGAGTCTTGAGCTTTTGAGCTTGAGCCAATCCTTTGTCCTTGATATTTTGAGGGATCCACTTTCATCATCCATGCCATGCCATTCATTGAGCTTTCCTGAAATAATAGTCTTGTGATAGCATTAGCTCAATGAGCTATATGTTGTTATGAATTACCAAAACCACCTAGGGATAGTTGCACTTTCAATCTCCCCCTTTTTGGTAATTGATGACAACATATAGATCAAA
This sequence comes from Triticum dicoccoides, assembly GCF_002162155.2. NCBI lineage: Eukaryota > Viridiplantae > Streptophyta > Magnoliopsida > Poales > Poaceae > Triticum > Triticum dicoccoides. Next base: position 535,651,135 of record NC_041383.1, on the reverse strand, counting down.
GCTTCGACAAATGATAATAAGATTGAAAAACATCGTCGCTTTGAGAAGTATGTGATAAGCAAGAGATCCCCCTAAATTTGTGCATAGTTTAAGATTTGCTTTGGACTGCAAATGCACAAGGAATTAGGCTCATGGGTTACTCTTCCATGTCACATACATCTTGGTGGAGCGCTCAAAATAATAAAGATTGAGTACATGCACTCATCACCAAGCAAAGTGAATGATCATGTAAGGATAGGTAAGATAATATCATCTAACAAGCATAAGTGTAGCTTATGATCAAACTCATGATCATCAATGTCTCACAGATAATAGCATAGTATCTCAAGCAATCAAAAGCAAACAAAGTTTAACCACCAAAGCAAGAGAGAACAAAAAGCAAGACTCTCTCTCTCTCTCTCTCTCTCTCTCTCTCTCTCTCGAAGCCTATGATCTATACATTTTTCTCCCCCTTTAGCAACAAGTTACCAAAAAGTTCACAGAAAATGCATAGTACTATATCGTCTCTCAGGCTTGATCTTCAGGTGGTGGTGTACATATGGCTCCTTGGACGAAGGCTTCAGTTGATGTGGATGGAGCTGGAGGAGTTGGTGCTGGAGATGGTTGCACTGGAGCTGTAGGAGATGTAGCTGGTGCAGATGAAGTGGCTCTGGTGTCTGTCACAGGCACTGCAGCTGATCTCTGAGCTCTAGGCACTCTGGCAAATGCATCAGTGGTACTCTTGCCCTTCCTCTCCTACATGTCATCCTGTAGCTGCTCCACAACTGACTGAATCTCAGTTACTTTGACATCTAGATCATAGAATTTATGTTCCATGATTCTTTCCAGGCTCTCCTGGTTTTGAGTTAGGGTGGCCAACCCCTTCTCAATCCTCAGTGTTGATGCTATCAAGTAACCAAGCTGCTCCTGCTTGTTCTTCAAAAAGTACTCAGATGCCTCCTCTTGAGTTGGCATCTTCGCAGCCTTCTCTCTCTTTGCTTTCTCCTTCTTCTCTTGAGCTTGTACTGATGATGGTTCATTCTCATTCATCACAACTTGATTGTCCTCAAATTCTGGATAGATAGCAAAATGTTCCTTGTCCAGCAAGTATGTGCCTGTGCCCATCTTTGAGTTAATCAACTCCTAAATTTGTGGGGCATATTCACAACTTCTTTTTTGGTCTGCTGCTGTCCTCTTGATAGTCTCAACAATGAGGCTCATGACCTTGAATTTCTGTGGCACATCAAACAAGTGTAGCAAGTTTATAGCATGCCCTCTGATCATGTTGTGGTAACCTGACTTGGGCAATAGAGTATGCCTTAGGATCCAGATGATCGTTGGGAGTCCTGACATAAGATAATGAACTGACCCAAACTTATGTGTCTCAACTGCAGCATCTAGGATCTCCTTGTACATATGCCATGGTATTGTGATCCATCTTCTTCTTGGCATAGACATCCAAGTCATCTTCACTCTCCTTTGGTGCATTGATCAGATTGGCCCATTCCTCAATGGTTGATTGGTACCTTGTACCTTCAGACATCCAAACTATCCTACCATCTGGATAGAAATGTGCTGTGGAGTAGAACTGCATAATGAGCTCATCATTCCACTTTGTGAGCTTCTGCCCAACAAAGTCTGCAACTCCACAAGCAATGAAACTGTCTTGCACTCCAAGATAGTGTTCTTCATTCTCCTTCATGTAGGTCCAGTCGACCCACCTCATATCACACACTATAGGTTTCTTTTCCAACAACACTGTCTCATAGAAATCCTGCTATTCCTTTGTGTGGAACCTGTAATCAACAACAGTCCTTCTCCTGATAGCATATGGATCTGACAACCTCCACAGTCTGAGTCCTGCATCCTTTCTTAACTTCATGTTCTCAGCCACAGGATGAGCATCATTGTAGTCTGGAATCTTTGGCTTTAGCTTCCTCGGGACTTGTCCTTCATCATCTTCCTCATCAGCAACTTCAGGCACTGGGGCCTTGTTCTTCTCAGCAGCTGGAATACTCCTGGTATTCCTCTTTGGTGCAATCTTGGGCTTGGGGGCAGCTTTGGGTGCTTCCTTGGGCTTTGATGTTGCAGCCCCTGACTTTATAGCATCACCCATCAGCTTTTGTGCCTTGGGTGCTGGTGCAGCAACCTCTTCTTCCTCTTCTTCTTCCATCATGGAAGGCTTTCCAATCACTCTGGCCATGGTCTTTTTGACCCTTTCCTTCCTTTTCTTTCCTTCTGCAGCTGGCTCTTTGGGATCAGGTTTTTCAGGTACTTGTGTTGATCCTCTGACCTTCAGCATAGGTGTCCTCTTGGCAGGGACCTTCCTATTGAGTCCAGGCTTTGTGTTCTTTGCTGAGCCATACTCCTTTTTGAGCACTACCTTCTTGGAAGTAGCCTCATCTTCTTCTGCCATATAATCCTCATCCTCAGATTCCGAGGTTCTCTTCTTCCTTGTCCTGGTGGCAGATTTAGGCAGATTGCTAGGAGTGCTTCTGCTGCCATCATCTGAAGAACTTGAGGGACTAGTGCCCTCACTCATGTGATTGTGATCTTCTGACTTGTTCTGACTATCACTTTGGTCTGACATGCTGAAATCACTGACTGCTGACCCTGTGAATAGTTATAGATGAGATAGAATGGATGAGCATCACAAAATGCTAAGATTTTTGCAAAAGAATGATTCAAAAACTTAGTTTTAGTTTTCCACAGAAAGCATTTCGGACCAACCGATTTTCAAACTCGATGATACCTAAGCAGTTTTGGAACCTAAACTAGTGAACTCGGTCAGACCGAGTCATAGTTCGGTGGCACCGAGACTGCTAGGGTTTCACAAAGTTCTAAAATTGGTCACGCCGATTAGCAATTCTCGGTCAGACCGAGAGTTACTAGTGCAATGGCGTTAGCCAAATCGGTGGGACCGAGTTTTTCAACTCGGTGGGTCCGAGATGGTTTCGGCGGAAACCTAACCCTAAATTTTCAAATCGCATCTATTCTAAGGATTGTTTTAACTGGATAGGAGTGTCTCAATCGTGACAAGAATCATAATGAACACAATGTGCTGAGAATCAGACGAGAATAGCACTGTGATCGAGTTCATACCCTAGTTCAGCGATGAACTCGCTACGGCGGCAACGGCGGAGAAGAAATCCGTTGACGGCGGCGGAGACCAGCGACAGGAGGCGGCTGGCGACGAAGTCGATGATCCGGAGACCTAGTAGGCAGAGCGAGCTATGCGCGGGTGAAGAGATTTTGGAGAAAGTTTTCCAAATTTTACCCGTGTGTATATATAGCCCGACACTGTCGATGTGACCGAGTGGAACGACTCGGTGGCACCGAGATGCATAACTGTTGATAGTTACAGCAACTCGGTGTGACCGAAACGTTCAAATCGGTTGCACTGAGATTGAAAACCTAGATCGACTTAGTGATCTCGGTAGGACCGAAATGGAGGAATCGGTCAGACCGAGAATCACAAAGAAGTTTTGGAAGTTTTAAGTCTATGACGAATCGGGGACTCCGAGTGCTCCTCACACAGAGTGGTTCGAATCTGACTTGATCAAATTTTGTGATGTAGCATGAATAGAGTTTGAGACAAGAAAAGCATAGATAGCTAGAGAAGGTTCTTAGGCATTCTTGTCCATCCACTTGGCCAAAGAAAAAGAAGCCAATCAATCAAAGCAACAAGTGGATGTCCTCGAATGAGTAAAATATGCAACCAACATGCTCACATAATAAAATGGCAAATGAAATATGTGGCAAAGCATGCACAACCAAATCTAGCATCTATCAAACAATTGGCGATGACTAGGTCATCTATATATATGAGTATATTGACTTAGGAGTCAAATGAGAACATTTGATCATAGGTCATACTCATCGTTTAAGCTCAAGTGGGGTTACCACTTTTACATAATGCATTGATGTGTTCACATCATTAGAGTTGCTTTGACTCAATTCTTAGAGTTAAACTCCCCCTAGACGTGAGATCCCCCCTTAGAGGGATGAACTAACCTTGGGTTTTGTCAATGATGACTTCATGTAGGTGTTGAAGATGTGGATGCTCAATGTTGATGTAGATCATTTGGAGCAACCCTTTGGAGTGAGTTGCACTTTCAATACCTACATGGGTTAGTCCCACAAGGAACAAACAAGAATATCCATAGACATAGAGTGATGCACACACAATATGATGTCCATGAAATCATTAGGTTACCTTGTCCCTTGCCTTACCAACATGAGGGTTTGTGACTCCTTTAACTAGTGCAAGATGTGGAAGTTGATTGCACTTGTCCTTGCCATAATGATATGAGTGAATAATGTTGGCGGAGTCACCCTCAAGAACTCTCTAGTTCTTCTTCTTCGGGATCCACATCATCTTGATGGGAATTCTTGGAGTTGTAGTTGTACTTGATGAAGTAGAACTTGACATAGTCTTGGGAACCCACTTGACCAAGGCCTTAGGTGCTTCTTCAAATGCATCAATTTCCTATTGAAGCTTGTCCTTGCCTTTGTTCTTGTGGTCTTGTGGTGGAAGATCATCTTGTGCTTGTGTACCCTTGAAGGAAGTAGGATCATACTTCTCTTGTTGAGGAACAAACTTCGTCTTGGGGTATTGATCTTCTTCCCACTCAACTCCATTGGCATTGAACTTTCGTTCAAAACCAACACCTTGATTCTTTCGGTGCCTTCCTTGCTTGCGTACAATTTCCTCGAATTGCTTACTCCCGGCAAGGCTCTTGTATACACCTTTCTCTATAATTCACTTCAATAAGCTATTTTCTTGCTCAAGTGTAACTTGGCTAAGAGATTCATTAGTGGAATCAATAGAACTACTAGAAGCAACAATATTGGATTTGGCATTATTATTGTTACTACTAGAGGAAGGATCTTTCTTGTACTTGTTACTATACTTGACTTGAGGCATGTAAGTAGATAGGAGTAAATGCTTGGCAATGTAAGAAGAACTTTTCTTATGGAGATCATCATTGATTGCCTTTAAGAACTCATGCTCTTGCTCAGGATTGAGCTTTTCAAAGCGTAACTTCTCATGAGCCCTTAAAAGTTCTCGATGATCTTCGAAGATAGTTTCATGAGCTAACTTAAGAGTGTTTAGTTCTTTAGTTAGAAGCTCAATCTTCTCCTTATCATTGTCATTCGTTTTATCTTGATTAGCATGATTAATTGACGTTTCATCATAGTATTCATCACTAGAGTTGTCAACAAGTAAATCATCATCACCTAGCAAGTCATCTTCGTCACTATTGAAATCAACATACTCGGGGGGTGTTACCTTTGGACCTTTGGCCATGAAGCATCTTCCAATTCCTTCATTTGGTGAATCAAATATGTCGCAGGAGTTGGTTGACACAAGTGCTAGCCTGACAACACCTTCATCTTGAGTATATTCGGAGTCGGAGTGATAGCTTCTCTCGGAGTGATTGTCGGAGTCGGAGCTGGATACCCATTCACCAACATGAGCTTGATGTCTTCGTTTTGTGTAGCTCCTTGATGACTTGTCCTTCCTTTCTGAATCCTTGCTTCTCCGTGAGGGTCTTCGTTCATAATGATCATCTCTACTCCTCCTCTCTCTTGGTGGTGATTCTTCTCTTTTACTTCTTCTTTTTGGAGAATCTTCTCTTCTTTTGTAGGGTGTCATACACTCATTGGAGTAGTGTCCGGGTCTCCCACAATTGTAACAATTGCGCTCTCGACTAGAAGATCTTTTGTCATTGTAGGACCTTGACTTAGAGCTTCTTTCTTTGCTTCTACTCTTGTAGAGTTTGTTGAAGTTCTTCACCATTAAGTTCAATTCTTCATTGAAGGTTTGTTTCTCGCTTGATGATGTGGGGGCTTCACATGAGGCTTTGTAAGCACCACTTGACTTGTTGTGAAGTTCCTCCTTATCCTTGAGTGACATCTCATGAGCAACAATTCTTCCAATGACTTCCGTTGGCTTGAGATCTTTGTAATTTGTCATCATTTGGATCAATGTGCACACGGTATCATACTTTCCATCCAATGCTCTTAGGATCTTCTCGATGATGAATCTGTTGGTCATCTCTTCACTCCCTAAGCCGGCAATCTCATTTGTGATAAGAGCAAGCGTATAGTACATTTCAGCGATACCTTCACCATCCTTCATTTTGAACTTGTCAAGCTGACTTTGGAGCACATCCAACTTGGATTCCTTGACGGAGTCGGTACCTTCATGCATATCAATCAAAGTATCCCAAATTTCCTTTGCATTCTCAAGACGGCTAATTTTGTTGAATTCTTCGGGGCATAATCCGTTGAAGATGATATCACAAGCTTGACCGTTGTACTGCAGCATCTTCAACTCTTCCGTGCTAGCTTCACGGTTTGGCTCTCTCCCATCAAAGAATTCACCTTGCAAGCCAATACACACAATAGCCAAACGACGGGGTTATGTCCAAGAATATGCATTTTCATCTTATGCTTCCAACTAGCAAAATTAGTACCATCAAAGTAAGGACCTCTACGGTGATAATTTCCCTCGCTAGACGCCATACTTTCCTAGGTTGTGAAACCAAGGCTATGAGCACCAAAAGCTATGGAAATCAAAGCAAATGGAGACCAAAGCTCTGATACCACTTGTAGGACCTTGAAGTATGTCTAGAGGGGGGTGATTAGACTACTTGACCAATTAAAAACCTAACCTTTTCCCAATTTTAGACTTTGGTAGATTTTAGCTATCTTTGGACAAGTCAAGCAATCTTCACACAATTCAAGCAAGCATGCAAAGAGTATATGAGCAGCGGAAATTAAAGCATGCAACTTGCAAGAATGTAAAGGGAAGGGTTTGGAGGATTCAAACACAATTGGAGACACGGATGTTTTTGTCGTGGTTCCGATAGGTGGTGCTATCGTACATCCACGTTGTTGGAGACTTCAACCCACGATGGGTAACAGTTGTGCGAGTCCACGGAGGGCTCCACCCACGAAGGGTCCATGAAGAAGCAACCTTGTCTATCCCACCATGGTCGTCGCCCACGAAGGACTTGCCTCACTAGCGGTAGATCTTCACGAAGTAGGCAATCTCCTTGCCCTTACAAACTCCTTGGTTCAACTCCACAATCTTGTCGGAGGCTCCCAAGTGACACCTAGCCAATCTAGGAGACACCACTCTCCAAGAAGTAACAAATGGTGCGTTGATGATGAACTCCTTGCTCTTGTGCTTCAAATGATAGTCTCCCCAACACTCAACTCTCTCGCATAGGATTTGGATCTGGTGGAAAGAAGATTTGAGTGGAAAGCAACTTGGGGAAGGCTAGAGATCAAGATTCATATGGTAGGAATGGAATATCTTGGCCTCAACACAAGAGTAGGTGGTTCTCTCTCAGAAATGGTAAGTTGGAAGTGTAGGTTTGTTCTGATGGCTCTCTCCACGAATGAAGAGGAGGTGGAGGGGGTATATATAGCCTCCACACAAAATCTAACCGTTACACACAATTTACCAAACTCGGTGGGACTGAATCAACAAACTCGGTCGGACCGACTTAGTAAACCTAGTGACCGTTAGGATTTTCGGTGGGACCGACATGCAACTCGGTAAGACCGATATGGTTAGGGTTAGGGCATAACGTAATCTCGGTGAGACCGATTACACAAACTCGGTGAGACCGATTTTGGTAATTAGCTAACTAGAGAGTTGGTTAGGTAAACTCGGTAGGACCGATTCGCTCTTTTCGGTGAGATCGAAATGTTACGAAAGGGAAACAGGGAGTTTATATTGCAATCTCGGCGGGACCAATCGCTCACTTTAGTTAGAACGAAATGTTACGAAGGGAAACAGAGAGATTACAATCCCATCTCGGTGAGACCGAGATCCCTATTGGTGAGACCGATTTGCCTAGGGTTTGTGGCAGTGGCTATGACATATGAACTCGATGGCGCCGAATAGAAAGAATCGGTAGGACCGATTTTGACTTTGGGTTTAGGTCATATGTGGATGTAAGAAAGTAGTTGAGGGTTTTTGGAGCATATCACTAAGCACTTGAAGCAAGAGGCTCATTAAGCAACACCTCATTCCTCCTTGATAGTATTGGCTTTTCCTATAGACTCAATGTGATCTTGGATCACTAAAATGTAAAATTAAGAGTCTTGAGCTTTTTAGCTTGAGCCAATCCTTTGTCCTTGATATTTTGAGGGATCCACTTTCATCATCCATGCCATGCCATTCATTGAGCTTTCCTGAAATAATAGTCTTGGAATAGCATTAGCTCAATGAGCTATATGTTGTTATGAATTACCAAAACCACCTAGGGATAGTTGCACTTTCAGAAACCATCCATGAATACCTCACATCTTTTCACAAAAGTCAGAGAACATAGCCATCATGCATCTTTGAAATGTAGCAGGTGCATTACATAAACCAAAAGGCATACGCCTATAAGAAAAAGTACCGAAAGTGCAAGTAAAAGTGGTCTTTTCTTGATCCTTCGCTGACACATGTATTTGAGAGAAAGTAGAGTAACCATCTAGAAAGCAAAAATGTGTATGTCTGGACAATCTTTCTAGCATTTGATCAATAAAAGGTAAAGGGTAATGATCCTTTTTAGTAGCTTTATTTAATTTGCGGAAATCAATTACCATCCTATAACCTGTAATAATTCTTTGCGGGGTCAATTCATCTTTATCATTAGGAACGACAGTAATACCTCCCTTCTTAGGGACACCATGGACACGACTTACCCACTCACTATCAGCAATGGGATAAATTATACCTGCCTCGAGGAGCTTTAGTATTTCCTTTCTTCCACTTCTTTCATCTCAGTATTTAACCATCGTTGGCGATCAATAACTGGTTGGCGTCTTCCTCCAATTTTATTTTGTGTTGGCATAGAGTGGGACTAGTGCCCTTAAGATCATCAAGAGTATATCCAATAGCAGCACGGTGCTTCTTCAGATTTTTCAATAATCTTTCTTCTTCCTGCTCTGAAAGGTTAGCACTAATAATAACATGATATATCTTCTTTTCATCAAGATAAGCATATTTAAGAGTATCAGGTAATGGTTTAAGCTCAAACACGGGATCACCCTTGGGTGGTGGAGGATCCCCTAGGATTTCAACAGGCAAGTTGTGTTTCAAAATAGGTCCCTGTTTAAAGAATACTTCATCTATCTCCCTTCCTTCATTCATATACATATCATTTTCATGGTCTAGCAAATATTGTTCTGAAGGATCATTAGGAGGTACGACAATAGAAGCAAGACCAATAATTTCATCCTTACTAGGTAATTCTTTATCATGGGGTTGCCTACTAAATTTAGTAAAATTAAACTCATGAGACACATCCCCTAACCCAATAGTAACAACATCATTTTCGCAATCTATCTTAGCATTAACAGTGTTCAAGAAGGGTCTATCAAATATGATGGAACAAAAGTCATCTTGTGGGGAACCAAGAACAAGAAAATTTGTAGGATATTTAACTTTCCCACACAAGACTTCAACATCTCTAACAATCCCAATTGGTGAAATAGTATCTCTATTGGCAAGCTTAATTGTAACATCAATATCTTCTATCTCAGCAGGTGCAATGTCATGCATAATTTCTTCATATAAGGAATGAGGTATTGCACTAGCACTAGCACCCATATCACATAAGCCATGATAACAATGATCTCCTATTTTAACAGAAATAACAGGCATGCCTACAACAGGTCTATGTTTCTTAGCATCGGGTCTAGCAGTTCTAGCAGCTTGATCACAGAAATAAATAGCATGCCCATCAATATTATCAGCCAAGAGATCTTTAACCATAGCAATACTAGGTTCAACTTTAATTTGCTCAGGAGGTGTATATATTCTAGTATTACTCTTATGACCACAGTTGGAGCTTTAGCATGATCCTTTATCCTAACAGGGAAAGGTGGTTTCTCAATATAAGTAGTAGGAACAGTAGGATCATTATAAGTGATAGTCTTTTCTTCAACTATAATAGGTGCAACTACTTTTACTTCAGTGGGAGGATTATATTTAAACCACTTCTCCTTAGGGAGATCAACATGAGTAGCAAAAGATTCATAGAAAGAAGCTGCTATCTCAGAGGCAAGTCCATATTTAGTGCTAAATCCACGAAAAACATCAGTATCCATAAAAGATTTAACACAATCAAACTTAGGTGTCATACCTGACTCCTTACCATTGTCGGAATCCCAATCTACAGAGTTGCGTTTAATTCTTTCCAATAAATCCAATTTGAATTCAATAGTCTTCATCATAAAAGACCCAGCACAAGAAGTATCGAGCATGGTGCGATTGTTGATAGAAAGCCAAGCATAAAAGTTTTGAATAATCATTTCTCTGTAGAGCTCATGATTGGGGCATGAATATAACATTGACTTAAGCCTCCCCCAAGCTTGAGCGATGCTTTATCCTTCGCGAGGCCAAAAATTATATATATAATTGCGATCACGATGAACAAGATGCATAGGATAAAACTTCTGGTGAAATTCCAATTTCAATCGTTTATAGTCCCAGGATCCCATATCATCACATAGCCTATACCATGTCAATGCGTCTCCCTTCAAAGATAAAGGGGAAACCTTCTTCTTAATAACATCATCGGGCATACCTGCAAGCTTAAATAATCCACAAACTTCATCCACATAGATAAGGTGTAAATCGGGATGCAATGTTCCATCTCGTGTAAAGGGATTAGCTAGCAGTTTCTCTACCATACACGAAGGAATTTCAAAGTAAACATTTTTAGTAGGTTCAGTAGGTTGAGGAGCAACTCTTTGCTCTACGGGTCGGGGTGAAGATACCCCGAACAAGCCCCTCAAAGGATTATGTTCCATAGTAACAAGTGACAGTAAATTTCAGCACACTATATAAAATGTTTCCTTACCAAGTTCCACTTACCAAAAGCACCCCGGCAACGGCGCCAAAAAAGAGTCTTGATGACCCACAAGTGTAGGGGATCTATCGTAGTTGAAAGAACATGCGATGCCCCCATGTTTGGTTTTGGTAATTGATGACAATCTCTATGGACTAATGGTTGCCTTGAGTTATATTTGAAGGTTTTGTCCATAGGCTTTTCTTGAAGTCCATGTGTTGGTTTCAAGGAGTTTATGAGTTGACCAAGGTGCTATTAAGGAATTATCCAAAGATTGGTCATGTGAGTGTTGAGCTTATTGCAAGCATGTCTTGAAGAAGAAGATTATGTGATCATTCATGTTTACCTTCAAGACATCATCCAAATGAAGAGAGTTGGAAAGATTCAAGGTTGATCTAGACTAAGTACAGAGAGTAATTCAAGTTGATCAACACAAAAAGCGCACAAGTTGTACCGAGAGGGACCAAGTGTTCCCATGGTATGGTAAGCATTGTCCATTACGCTTTGTGTACTAACCCATGGTCTACATGAGAGTTCTTTGTGGGGTTAGGTATGTTTCCATGGTCTTGCATCAAGAGTAAGATCCCATACAACCCATGGAGGATGACATCAAGTGGTGATCGTCATCAAGTTTGTCGTGTGCAAGTTCAAGTGGAGCAACATGAAGAGTGGCTCACCCATAATGGAGTATGGAGGAGCAATCAAGTTTGAATCTTGCCATCCATTGTGGTGTCTATGGACTTGTGAAGATGTGTCGAAGAGTCGCTCACCCATAATGGACTATGGGGGAGCAATCATCTAGTCTTCATCGAGCCAACGCAATCAAGAAAGGTGGTCCAACTTGAGGGAGTCAAGATCGTCATCATCTAGCTCAAGTGGACCATGTGCAAGGCAAAGGTTTGCCCTTGATAGGTTTTCTATTTTACCGGTCTCGTGGTGGTAGTTGGGAGACCGGTTATAGGATCGTTTGATGTACTATCAAGGGGGGCTCTCAAGTTGGTAGCTTGATCGTATCGTTAGTAGAGAGCTCAAACCATTGCATCCTTGCATCATGTTTCTTGGTTCTTGTTTGGTTCTCTTTGTGAGTCTTAGAGCTTATGGTCATCTTGATGACAAGCATGAGTTCATCGAAAACGGAGTTCGCATGCGTCTTCTATGATGTTTTCGGTGTTGGAGGTTTTACCGGTCTTATCCAAGGAAGGGTTCTCACCATTTTCTTATGGTCCTTTTCTCATTTGCTTCTTATTGATATTTCTATCAAGATTGTGTTAGCCCTTGTTGCTAGCTTTCCAACAAACTTGGTTTCATCGAATTCGGAGCTCGTATGCGAAAGTTGTGGCTGTTTTGATATTGCTTGTTTTACATAGAGAGGTTGTACCGCCCCATAGAGAGGTTGTACCGGTTGACCGGTACAATCGGTGTTTGGAGCGGTTGTACCGCTCCAAAATTGGTCCGGAGGTTGTACCGGCCATGTACCGCTCTACCACCGGACTAGCTTCTGTTGTGCTGCGGTTGTTGGGCGGTTGTGGGCCGGTTGTACCGCTTATTGCCTATTACCGGTTGTACCGGTGCTCATAGCGGTTGTACCGCTCCTATGTTATTCTGCACATAACGGGCAGATTCGTGGGGACCTATTTAAGGGGGTCTTCTTCCCCAATGGTTCCCTATCTCTTGAACTCGTTTTTGCCCCCATTGTTGACCTTCTTTGAGCTTGCTAACTCTCAATCCCTCCATGGATTCTTGCTACTTTTTGAGGGAAAAGAGAGAGGAGATCTAGATCCACACTTCCACCAATCACTTTCTCCTCTATGTCAGGGGAACCCCTTGGATCTAGATCTTGGAGTTCTTTGTGTTCTCCTTCTTGTTCTTCCTCTTACTTTCCTCCCTAGCATTAGTTGCTTTGGTGGGATTTGAGAGAGAAGGACTTGGGTACTCTGTGTGCCCTTGCCATTGCATTTGTGCATCGGTTTGAGTTCTCCATGGTGATACGTGGAAGTTACAAGTTGAGAAGCTTATTACTCTTGGGTGCTTGGTACCCTTGAGCTTGTTCCTCTTGGGTGCTTGGGCGCCCTAGACGGTTGGTGGTGTTCGGAGCTCAATCATTATGGTGTAAAGCTCCGGGAAAGCGTCGGGGTCTCCAATTAGGTTGTGGAGATCGCCCCGAGCAATTTGACGGGTACCGGTGACCGACCCCAAGGGTTGCCAAAGTGTACGGGTTCGGTGACCGCCCCCAAGGGTCGCCATTTGTACGGGTTCGGTGACCGCCCTCAAGGGTCCCTTAGTGGAATCACGGCATCTTGCATTGTGTGAGGGCGTGAGGAGATTACGGTGGCCCTAGTGGCTTCTTGGGGAGCATTGTGCCTCCACACTGCTCCAAACGGAGATTAGCATCCGCAAGGGTGTGAACTTCGGGATACATCGTCGTCTCCGCGTGCCTCGGTTATCACTTACCCGAGCCCTTTACTTATGCACTTTACTTTGTGATAGCCGTTTTGTTCCTTGTCATATATCTTGCTATCACATAGTTACTTATCTTGCTTAGCATAAGTTGTTGGTGCACATAGGTGAGCCTAGTTGTTGTAGGTTTTGTGCTTGACAAATTAACCGCTAGGTTTATTCCGTATTTGTTCAAGCCTCTGCCGTAATTATTTTAAAACGCCTATTCACCCCCCCCCTCTAGGCGACATCCACGATCTTTCAATTGGTATCAGAACCTCGTCTCTCTTTGTTAGGCTTAACCGCCTATAGAGTAAAGATGTCGACTAGGGGATTAGGATTCTCTGACACTCTTAGTTTCGATGGCACAAATTTTGATGTTTGGGTAATTCACATGCTTAATCTATTTAGGGTCATGGACCCAAATTTAGAGTGAATTGTAGATACGTGTTTTTCTCCTCCAAAGGATCCCGAAAGATTATCTTTAGAGGATGAGAAAAACTCTTATCTCAATGCTCAAGCTTCTAATGTGCTTTTCGATGCTTTGAGCAATGTAGTTATATTTCAACTCATGTCGTTCCGGGATGCTCATGAGTTGTGGACGAAGCTTCAAGATAAATATTGTGTGTCCAAGATTTGTGGGGATGATTGTTCTCCCTCCTCCTCCAGCCGTATAGTCTTCTCAACTTCTTCTACTTCACCTACATGTGGTTTGCCACAAGGTAATGATATGGTGAGTAGTGTTGGTCATTGCAATGGTGATAGTATGCTTATTGTGAATGATCCTTCATCACTATATTATTGCAATGCTCCTTCTTTGGGCTTTAACACTTCGAGCACTCCAAATGTTTCACATGCTTGTGTTGATAGTCCTTGCATATCATGTAGAAATTGCTTGACTAAATCGCATGATAATATGCTTGCTATGTCTTGTTGCCATGATAAAAATGCATCTATTTCCTCGAATTATTGTGCTAACAATGTAGAGGAAATCGAACACTCCATGGAACAAGATGTGGTGTTTAATGGTGCCTCAAGGGATCCTACATCATCATATATCGCTTTCTGCCTTATGGCTAAGGCATCAAAGGTATCTCCTACTCTGTACCCCAATATGTCTCTTGATGATGATGTTGATGCTAATGATGATGAGGATAATGATGAAGAGAATGATAATGTTGCCTCCTTAAAAACTAAGGGGGAAATGATTTTTAAAGCTCTTCATAAAAATAAAATTGCTCGTTCCAACTTCATGGAAATAATGTCCATTGCCATTGATGGCAAGAAATATATTGATGAGTTGGAATCTCGTCTTGAGGAGCATGAGGTCACCATTGATAAAATGGAAGCTCATGGGCGTGATTATGCAAATGAGATCGCGGAGCTATCTCAAGCTCTTGAACTTGAACAAACCACCAAGGAATCTCTTGAGGAGACTTTTGCTCTAGAATTATCTAGAGTGAAGGAATCTAATGATAGAGCTCTTGAGGTGGCCAATGTTTTTGAAACTAAAGATGTTAAGCTTGAAGTTGCTCATGCTAGACTCCTTGAGGATTTTGAGCACCTCGAAAATGGCTCAAGGGTCATCAAGGGTGAGCTCATCAAACTCACCGAGTCTCATGCTCAACTTGAAGCTTCTTATTTAAAAGAGCTTGCCAAGTTGCCTTCTCCTCTTGTTGTTAATGATGATGCTTGTGCTACTATTTCTATTACTCGTGAAGTATCCATTTTGAAGGAGAATGTTGATCTATGGGCTCAACTTGAGTTGCTATGTAGCAATTATGGGAAATTGGAAGAAAGCCATGAAAAGATCTCAAGCTCTCATGATGATCTTCTAGTATCCCATAATGTGCTAAAGATAGCTCATGAGGCCATAATTGCTAAGGTAACATCTAGTGAGCCTCATGCGGATACTAGCACTAATTTTAGTCAAAATGCTATATTACCATGTGAGTCCTTGTAATTCATCTACTCACAATGTTGGTACATCTTGTGATGAATTGCTTTCCTTGCCTTGTTGCTCTAACGATGAAGCTTATACTTCCTCTAGTACTTGTGTTGAGACTAACCATGTAGAGGAAATCAAAGAGCTCAAGGCCCAAGTCACTTTGTTGAAGAAAGACTTGGAAAAGAGTCATGAAGGGAAATCCACACTCAACAATATCTTGAGTGTGCAAAAATGCCCCAATGACAAAGGTGGACTTGGATTCAACTCCAATAATAAGAAGAAGTCCAAGAGATTCAAAAAGAAGGGCCAAGAACAAGTCAAGAATTCGGCCAAGATTATTTGCTTCAAGTGCAAAGTATAAGGGCATCATGTTAGATCTTGCCCATTGAAGAAGAAGGCCATTAGTGACAAGCAACAAGGAAAGCGGCTACAAGTGCATTCTCATGCTCAACCTCAACTTGAAGAAAGGCCTCTTCCCAAGAAGACTCAAGCTAATGCTTCTCAAGTTGAGAAATCAAGTGAGAAGAAAGTGAAGAGTAGACGTTGCTATCTATGTCGTGAGAAAGGTCACCTCGCTTCTTCATGCACTAGTGGTTACTTATCCAACCCCATTGTTATTGATGATGTCTATTCTCTTGGTAAGGATAAGGTTGGCAATGTGTTTGCCAAGTTTGTTGGTACTCAAAGTGGTTTGAAGCAAAGAACCATTTGGGTAGCCAAGCCTATTGTGACTAACCTCTTAAGACCCAACTTGGTTGGGGACCAACTAGCTCAAACTTGATCAATAGGTGTTGTTGGAGGGCATTGGAGACTTGGCTACATTATGAAGAATTAAGGGGACTTCATCACTCTTATTGTCTCAAGCCAAGTCAATTGAATCGTCAAGTTTATATCTTATATCCAATGTGCCTCCTTGTGGTAACTTGTACTTAAAATTGCTTACATTGAAAGTTACTTGCCCCCTTGCATGTTTTGGTTTTGTTCCTTGCATGTGTTTGTATATGTTGTGCTTCCAACTTGATTATCTTGAGCAATCAAGTATGTGTGTGTTGGTTTGCACATCATGTACTTGTGTGTCATTCGTTGAGCCTTAGTGCATCTTGGTTGTATCTTAGTTCGCTCGTGTGAGAGATTAATGGAATATCCCATTATGGGGGAGTGATGTGCTTTGTGCACTTCGCAATCCTATAAAGGTGGGTACATGGGGAGTACCACTTAGTATTGATATTACAAGATTATCTAGTCGCTATGTGGTATGTCTTCTCATGAGAAATTCAAATTCTAAATAGTCCATTAATTATCTCTTGTTGGATCCTTTTTATTGCCTCTTGTTAAGTTTTTATTGGTATCACACTATGGGGGAGTAATATGCTATGTGCATATTACAAGCCTAGAAAATGTGTACATTTGAGATATTGTCACCTATAATTGATATTGTAAACTATCTTGTTCCTAGGTGGCATGTTAGCTCTACAAGTTGCAATTTGCGTGTGTTTGGTGTGAAGATGATGTTGGATATCATTGCTATCTACCAACGGGAATTATTTCCAAATACTTCTTGTCTTTTGACAATTGGTACTCACTTATGTGTGGTAGAAATTATTGATCATCTTCATGTTGGCATTTGCTTTTTATTTGCCTTATATCTTGCCAAGTTTGTGTCAACTCCCATTGTCTTCCCTACCACTTGTGGATCTTCTTTATTTCTTGTTCTTGTCTAGTGTTTTCTAGATATAGTGAAAGGGATGATCCCACCTTGTGCATTTTGTATTCAAATGCAAATCCTATGTAATGCACAACTTGTGGGGGAGCTATTCTATTTTCTCTAAAATGCTCATCTTGTGATCCTCATCAAGTGTGTTTTGGTGGAAGGCAAGCCATTTCTTTTTGGTACTTTGTGCCATCATGAAACTTTGTTGAGAGCTTGGTTTGTTTGGAACCATCCTCTCTTTGGGAGTTCGGCATCTTTATTTTCATGTGTATCAATGGATATCTCATTCCTTGATGTATCTTTTATGGACATCCTCCAAGTGATGATTTATTCATTTGGTATCTTTTCTTCCCTTGGCATTTCTTTGTCTTTTGGTTTCGGGTTTTGAAAGTCTTGAGCATGCATGCTTACTTCATGTATTTCATTTGGCATGCTTTCTCTCTTTGACTCAATATATAGGGGAAACTCCACCTAGTCTCAATTTGGATGAGATGTGCATGAAATTCATTTTCATATCTAGATACACATATTTCTGTGGAGTTTGTCCTATGTATTGGTGTTTCTAATTATTTGGTCCCGATGAGTTTGGCTACCATTTTGTTTGTGTTTTTGTTCTAGGAACAATTGGAGATGCATTGGATGCTCGTCTCACTCATAAGGAAGGTGTTGTCACCATGTGCTTACTGTAGTCAAGCTAGGATCATCAATGAACTACTACCTACCTTCAATTGGTATCTACTATATCCTTCCAATGGTATCTCGGTAACAAGTATCATCATCTACTTCATGCACACATTTCTTGCATCAACCTTGTGTAGGTTGTATCATGGCATGTTATTCATTCTTTCTTGTGTTACTTGTTTCCTTTCTCAAAGCATCCCAACAATGATCTCTTGTTGCTAGTTGTGATGTCTTTGATGTTCGTGTGGTTGGAATTCATTTATATACAATAAGACCATATCTAGCCATGTGTTATGCTCTCAAGCAAATTTCTTATTGGTATATTTATGACTTCCTTGTGGATATCTTGTTCTTTCCTTTTTGTAACTATTTCATGTGTATATCCTTCTTTGTGGATTGATATCATCATGATTTTCATCTACCTAGAATCTTATACACTTGAGAGAGGGTACATCTCTAGTTGATATCCCTTTCTTTCACGTCCATCGTTTCTTTCTCATGTTATTTCTTTGGTGGCTCCGTGAAAGTGTGTGCCTTGAGTGCGGGTCTTATCTCATTGCATCTTGTTGCACTCTTGTGTGGTGAAGATTATTTTCCTCTTGCTTATCTTTACGAGGCTTTTGCCATCTTTTTTGGTATCCCTCGTCTTGATGAGCCTCTCATCTTCTATCTTCACCGGGGGTTGTCACAAGCATAGGTTCTCTATATGCTTATTAGTAAGTTTGTGAACCCATTCGCTAGTTGTGTGTGGGAATGATAGGCCTTGCACCGTGTGCCTCATTCTTTGAAGACTTTATTGTTGCTTAATGCTCTTCTGTACATTAGTCTTCTCAAGTGCATTGCCTTGAGTCACACACATCTTTTTGGTTGAGCCCACTCTTAAGTTGCCTCTCTTACTTGTTGCTCAACCATGTGTTTGTTGCAAGTACTAGGCTTAGTTTTCTATATGCTCACTTTGCACTTGTTGTAAGTTTCTATTGATTTTGGGGGAGCTATGATCCTATTTTGTGCACTTTGTATCCAAATACAAAAATTCTTGATGTGCACAAATCATGGGGAGCTTCTCTAGTTTCTTTAGAACACTGCTCCGCTCTTCTCATAATATCCTTTATTCATGTGGCTCGTAGGATCATTGGCCTAGTTGGTTCAATTGGTATCTTTTGATAGCTTGCTTCAATTGGTATCTTTTGATTGCTTGATTGCTTGTTTCTCTCTTTGATTATGTCTTTGTGGCATATCTTCCTTTTGCAATCTTTGGGCCTCAATATAGTTTGTCTTCCTCCAAGTATTTACCGTTGGATATGTGTATTGCATTCCACTCTCTTGTTGAGAAATACACAATTTATGGAGGAATACATTTTATATTGGCCTTCTAAGCTTTTAGCCCATTTTGGCAATCGATGCCAATGGGGAAGAAGTTTTAGAGAGTTTTGTGGAGAAGTTTAGAGAGTTGTCTCCTCTTGCTTTGGTTTTGTTCCTTAGCATTTGCATCTCATTCGCATGCACTATTGGTTGTTGTATTGCATGGTGATGCATAATTCCTTATATAAACTCTCTTGAAAGTGATTGTCATCAATTAACAAAATGGGGGAGATTGAAAGAACATGAGATGCCCCCATGTTTGGTTTTGGTAATTGATGACAATCTCTATGGACTAATGGTTGCCTTGAGTTATATTTTAAGGTTTTGTCCATAGGCTTTTCTTGAAGTCCATGTGTTGGTTTCAAGGAGTTTATGAGTTGACCAACGTGCTATTAAGGAACTATCCAAAGATTGGTCATGTGAGTGTTGAGCTTATTGCAAGCATGTCTTGAAGAAGAAGATTATGTGATCATTCATGTTTACCTTCAAGACATCATCCAAATGAAGAGAGTTGGAAAGATTCAAGGTTGATCTAGACTAAGTACAGAGAGTGATTCAAGTTGATCAACACACAAAGCGCACAAGTTGTACCGAGAGGGACCAAGTGTTCCCATGGTATGGTAAGCATTGTCCATTACGCTTTGTGTACTAACTCATGGTCTACATGAGAGTTCTTTGTGGGGTTAGGTATGTTTCCATGGTCTTGCGTCAAGAGGAAGATCCCATACAACCCATGGAGGATGACATCAAGTGGTGATCGTCATCAAGTTTGTTGTGTGCAAGTTCAAGTGGAGCAACACGAAGAGTGGCTCACCCATAATGGAGTATGGGGGAGCAATCAAGTTTGAATCTTGCCATCCATTGTGGTGTCTATGGACTTGTGAAGATGTGCCGAAGAGTCGCTCACCCATAGTGGACTATGGGGGAGCAATCATCTAGTCTTCATCGAGCCAACGCAATCAAGAAAGGTGGTCCAACTTGAGGGAGTCAAGATCGTCATCATCTAGCTCAAGTGGACCATGTGAAAGGCAAATGTTTGCCCTTGATAGGTTTTCTATTTTACTAGTCTTGTGGTGGTAGTTGGGAGACCGGGTTATAGGATCGTTTGCTGTACTATCAAGGGGGGCTCTCAAGTTGGTAGCTTGATCGTATCGTTAGTAGAGAGCTCAAACCATTGCATCCTTGCATCATGTTTCTTGGTTCTTGTTTGGTTCTCTTTGTGAGTCTTAGAGCTTATGGTCATCTTGATGACAAGCTTGAGTTCATCGAAAACGGAGTTCGCATGCGTCTTCTATGATGTTTTCGGTGTTGGAGGTTTTACCGGTCTTATCCAAGGAAGGGTTCTCACCATTTTCTTATGGGCCTTTTCTCATTTGCTTCTTATTGATATTTCTATCAAGATTGTGTTAGCCTTGTTGCTAGCTTTCCAACAAACTTGGTTTCATCGAATTCGGAGCTCGTATGCGAAAGTTGTGGCTGTTTTGATATTGCCTGTTTTACATAGAGAGGTTGTACCGCCCCATAGAAAGGTTGTACCGGTTGACCGGTACAACCGGTGTTTGGAGCGGTTGTACCACTCCAGAATTGGTCCGGAGGTTGTACCGGCCATGTACCGCTCTACCACCGGACTAGCTTCTGTTGTGGTGCGGTTGTTGGGCGGTTGTGGGCCGGTTGTACCGCTTATTGCCTATTATCGGTTGTACCGGTGCTCATAGCGGTTGTACCGCTCCTATGTTATTCTACACATAACGGGCAGATTCGTGGGGACCTATTTAAGGGGGTCTTCTTCCCCAATGGTTCCCTATCTCTTGAGCTCGTTTTTGCCCCCATTGTTGACCTTCTTTGAGCTTGCTAACTCTCAATCCCTCCATGGATTCTTGCTACTTTTTGAGGGAAAAGAGAGAGGAGATCTAGATCCACACTTCCACCAATCACTTTCTCCTCTATGTGAGGGGAACCCCTTGGATCTAGATCTTGGAGTTCTTTGTGTTCTCCTTCTTGTTCTTCCTCTTACTTTCCTCCCTAGCATTAGTTGCTTTGGTGGGATTTGAGAGAGAAGGACTTGGGTACTCTGTGTGCCCTTGCCATTGCATTTGTGCATCGGTTTGAGTTCTCCATGGTGATATGTGGAAGTTACAAGTTGAGAAGCTTATTACTCTTGGGTGCTTGGTACCCTTGAGCTTGTTCCTCTTGGGTGCCCTAGATGGTTGGTGGTGTTCGGAGCTCAATCATTGTGGTGTAAAGCTCCGGGCAAGCGTCGGGGTCTCTAATTAGGTTGTGGAGATCGCCCCGAGCAATTTGATGGGTACCGGTAACCGCCCACAAGGGTTGCCAAAGTGTACGGGTTCGGTGACCGCCCCCAAGGGTCGCCATTTGTACGGGTTCGGTGACCGCCCTCAAGGGTCCCTTAGTGGAATCACGGCATCTTGCATTGTGCGAGGGCGTGAGGAGATTACGGTGGCCCTAGTGGCTTTTTGGGGAGCATTGTGCCTCCACACCGCTCCAAACGGAGATTAGCATCCGCAAGGGTGTGAACTTCGGGATACATCGTCATCTCCTCGTGCCTCGGTTATCTCTTACCCGAGCCCTTTACTTATGCACTTTACTTTGTGATAGCAATTTTGTTCCTTCTCATATATATTGCTATCACATAGTTACTTATCTTGCTTAGCATAAGTTGTTGGTGCACATAGGTGAGCCTAGTTGTTGTAGGTTTTGTGCTTGACAAATTAACCGCTAGGTTTATTCCGCATTTGTTCAAGCCTCTACCGTAATTATTTTAAAACGCCTATTCACCCCTCCCCCCCTCTAGGCGACATCCACGATCTTTCAGTAGTCCTTTCGATAAGTAAGAGTGTCGAACCCAACGAGGAGCAGAAGGAAATTACAAGCGGTTTTCATTAAGGTATTCTCTGCAAGCACTGAAATTGTAAGTAACAGATAGTTTTGTGATAAGATAATTTGTAACGGGTAACAAGCAATGAAAGTAAATAAGATGCAGCAAGGTGTCCCAATCCTTTTTGTAGCAAAGGACAAGCCTGGACAAGTTCTTATAATGAGAAAAGCGCTCCCGAGGACACATGGGAATTATCGTCAAGCTAGTTTTCATCACGCTCATATGATTCGCGTTCGTTACTTTAATAATTTGATATGTGGGTGGACCGGTGCTTGGGTACTGCCCTTTCTTGGACAAGCATCCCACTTATGATTAATCCCTATTGCAAGCATCCGCAACTATAAAAGAAGTATTACCTAACCATAGCATGAAACATGTGGATCCAAATCAGCTCCTTACGAAGCAACTTATAAACTACAGTTTAAGCTTCTGTCGCTCTAGCAACCCATCATCTACTTATTACTTCCCAATGTCTTTCTCTAGGCCCAAATAATGGTGAAGTGTCATGTAGTCAACGTTCACATAACACCACTAGAGGAGAGACACCATACATCTCATCAAAATATCGAACGAATACCAAATTCACATGACTACTAATAGCAAGACTTCACCCATGTCCTCAGGAACAAATGTAACTACTCATGAAGCATATTCATGTTCATAATCAGAGGAGTATTAATATGCATTAAGGATCTGAACATACCAAATAAACCAACTAGCATCAACTACAAGGAGTAATCAACACTACTAGCAACCCACAGGTACCAATCTGAGGTTTGGATACAAAGATTGGATACAAGAGATGAACTAGGGTTTGAGAGGAGATGGTGCTGGTGAAGATGTTGATGGAGATTGACCCCCTCCCAATGAGAGGATCGTTGGTGATGACGATGGTGATGATTTCCCCCCTGGAGGGAAGTTTACCCGGCAGAACAGCTCCGCCGAAGCCCTAGATTGGTTCTGCCAAGGTTCCGTCTCGTGGCAGCGGAGTTTCGTCCCGTAAGCTTTCTTATAATTTTTTCCAGGGTAAAAGACTTCATATAGCAGAAGATGGGCACCGGAGGGCTGCCAGGTGGCCCACGAGGTAGGGGGCGCGCCTAGGGGGGTAGGGCGCGCCCCCCACCCTCGTGGGTGGTGGGTGGCCCCCCTCAGGTATTTCTTCCGCTGAATATTTTTATTAATTCCCAAAATGACTTTCGTGGAGTTTTAGGACTTTTGGAGCTGTGCAGAATAGGTCTCCAATATTTGCTCATTTTCCAGCCCAGAATCCCAACTGTCGGCATTCTCCCTCTTCATGTAAACCTTGTAAAATAAGAGAGAATAGCCATAAGTATTGTGACATAACGTGAAATAACAGCCCATACTGCAATAAATATTGATATAAAAGCATGATGCAAAATGGACGCATCACGCTTCATGCGAACAGTGATGATCTGGCTTTCGTGCTTTAGCTCCGGCTGTCAGCCTCTTGGCCGATGGGTCTCTTCAGCAAGGTAGTAGTCGGTGGTGGTATGCTCCGTCCTCGGCGTTGGTCTTTGGCGACCACACTGGCATGTGGTGACGGACTGGTTGCGGATTGCGATGGCCACCGAAAAGTATTATAAGGGTCCATCTCTTCAGATTCGGTGGCTGGCCTCGGGAGGAAGATGCAAAACATGGATGATGACTTGACGCAGAGGGATTGTTGTGTGGCGGCGGCGATCCACATCACATGTACCTGCTGGGATCGTGGAAAAATGGTGGCAACTACACATAAGTGACGTCGATGGTGGTTCTACGCAAGCACCCGATCTCGAGTTCCGAGGTGAAAGCCTCGGTCTCCCATGTTGGATATACCTGGCAATGGCGATGTTTATATGTCATTATCTTGTTAAAAGCATTGTTCGGATATGATCGGATTGGTTCCAGGGTGAATACTTAAATTCCAACCTCGAGCGGTTGGATCGGTTTCACCCAGGGGGCGAATCGAGTAGAGGAGCTTTAACAGGCTTAAGCCCCCCCCCCCCCTCCCAGCACTGAAAGAAAAGTTTGTTACTACTAGTCTCAAGGCCCAACTCACCCACTTGCCAGCTCAACCCAATACATGTTCCCATGATACAGGCTTGCGTAAAAATTTGAGCCCACCCTCCATTATCTGTCTAGATTCGCCAGTGCAGAGGTGCTTGAGTGTCGTTCCCGTCTTGAAGATGTTGTTGTTGAAGAACATGGTCATCTGTGCGGTGCCGATCGCGAATCGGGTAGCTTGGTTTTTCTTTTTCTTTTTCCTCACCTATGCATATCTCTGGTCTTATTTGACTTTGCTATTTGTCAGTGTAGTGTTTTGTTTGTGCGTGCGTTCATGTTGGTTGTGTACATACTAACTATGCAGAGGTCAGATGTGTGCTCATTGTGTATTCTCTTGATCCTTCATTTTGAGCAAATAAAACCATCCTTTATCAAAAAATGGTTGTGTGCCTCATACCATACCTCAAGTGTTGTACTCCGTCTAACTGCCATCACTTAAAAGCTGGATGCCGAAAGCCCGAAATGCTGAGATTTTCTCTCTTTTTTTTAACAAAATCTTGAAATGCTTTAGAAACGTCAACGAGTAAAGAATTGCAGAAAAACTGGAAAGTGCTACACGAGCGGCACTAGCTGTCCCCTGGATATGATCCTGTACAGATCAGGAATCGGTTCTGTGGTCGTCGGCAGCGACATGTCGTGAGTAATCTACGGCATAAAGCAAGAGGTGCAAGTTAGTATTGTACGTACTTCTCGGTAGCTCCCAGCTTTTGAAGGGAAAGAAAACATAAATGTGTTGATCATCGTAATCACAAGGAACATCCAGCCACTTTATACAAGTCCAATTACACGGGCGAAAAGCAGCAACCGTCAGAGAACAATACTTGCCATGTCACAGAAGGCATGTGAGAGGTGTAACCGTGTGAGTTGAGAGAGCTCAAGTCAACTGTAGGAATAGGTCAAGATGACGTTGATGCCTCAGAGGAAACGAACTGGATTCCCATCCAGTTTAGAAGCTACTACTGCAGAGGCTTGAGAGAAAAATACGTCTTAGTCTTGGAAGCTGTTTGGATGAGAGGTGTTTCTGGTTAACTAATATGGAGTGCATATGAAAACTACCTGCCGGATACCCCTTATCTGAACACCTCTCGGATGTACTCCCTCCGTTCGGAATTACTTGTCACAAAAATGGATGTATCTACAACTAAAATACATCTGGATACATTCATTTCTTAGATGAGTAATTCCGAACGGAGGGAGTAAGAGTAAACAAGCAACGGCGAGAATGCTTTCAATACCTGATGTGGCTAGCAGTATTTGGTACAAGATGCTTTTCTCCCACGAACTGCTATATACAAGGATATAGGAACATCAAGAAACACAAGAGTAGAGGTATCTGTTACAGCTACAAGATTAGAACATCAGCATAGGATATTGTACAAAATTGTGTAAAGTGAGCTATTCTGTGATATAACCGCAAAAATTAAGCATACAACAGAGTAAGTGGCATGATGTGAAAGTGCACAACAAAGCCAGCCAATTCGTATGACAATAAACTAACTCGCTCACCAACAGGGGGGAATCGAACAGTTATGTACCCAAAAGAATACTGAAGGAATGCTCTGCTAAAATCAGTTCTCCTTTAGAAAAATCACAGGTGCAACTTAGTTCTCCACATGCACCCGACAACCTTTTTAGGAGATGGGTTGCTTGGGCCCTTGTCCCGTTGCCCGGAAGTGAAATACAGCCAGCCATCCCAGTATCCTACCAACGTGGTCTTGATCCGGAAAGGTAACCGCCCGATCACACTCCATTCCTGTATGCAGATGGAATTTCAGTCGCATCACGATAACAACCCACGCAATTCATGATTTACGAATGCTTTTTTTTTTAAGATTCTCTTACACAGTTCTGTTAGCATCATATTATTCTAGAACAGAAATTTGGATGTGTAGAATAACAGTATTTCAGTTCTCTGTGTATTAAGAGCAGAACTTTAAGAAAACAAGAAACAGAGAAAACACCACATTGCAAACAACAGGATGTTGATAGCTAAAACCTAGCACAACATTTTCCCAACTTCCCCTGCTTTCATGAATTGTATTCTCAAACAAAACAAAAAAGGTATATGGAACGATATGTACCAGTGTCTCCAAATTGAACCGAAAGACTTCACCAACCAAGGTCATTCTTTTATTAATTGGGTGCTTTTCTGTAGTTCCCCCAGCAATAATTATAGAATTGTTGACATTCGTCCAGGCAAACTCTATATGTGAATCTGGCTTCGGCATGGGTGGAAGTTCCTTCCACTTCATTTCATCATCAAGCATGTATACATCGCTGTACACCATCTGCATAGGCACAGATCAAGAGAAGGAATGTAGAACTTTAAGTAAGAAAACAACTGTAATTAGAAGATGAAACATTTCATGCAGGTATTATTTTTTTCTTAAATATCAAGTATCTATGTTGATAAACACGCGAGCTAAAAAATCATCATTATTCGGTAATGCATCCTATTATGGTACCATACGATATGATAGATTTTTCACTAAGTGCCAATCTACAATTGACTGTAGGGCATTAACTATTCACAATCACTCATAGAAAAACAGACCTGTCTTCTGTATCGAAACTGCAGTCCACACTAGTTGCCACTAGGTGAAACATGCTAGGTATTCAATGTCTATTTAATAGACGCAGTCATGCAGAACACATGGCTGAGATGCGCAACTAATGCAATAAACTGATCTGAGTTGACCTATAAAATGAACAACTTTCTCCATCATGTGTAGCAATTCAGCATGTATACTGATTAATCGAAGTATCAACATACCTCACTTCTTCTAACACATTTAAATATAGGTGATCCAGGTTTGGCCATAAAATCTCCTTCTTGACCACCAATAACAAGGAGCTTATCATTAGCAACAACACATGCCCTGATGCAAAATAGTAGGTCATGATCTAATAAACATGTTATGTGTTACATAAACCACCCTCAATTTTGTATACTGTGCAACCAAATTTCTTGCCCAGAACTTATTCTTCTAAATAATTGATTAACAGAATACCTTAACAGAAAATGTATTGCCAGGAGCACAAAAAGAGTTTAAAGACACCAGAAAGTGAAATGTCAAGAAGTCAAGACGATATAGGAATCTAACTTCCATTTCCAAAGAATTGCAGATGTCACATGAAGGGGAAGTAACAGACCTATGTGGACCACCACGCGGGATTGGTATCTCGCTCCTCCATTCTTGCTCCAATGCGTTCCCATCCTTAACTGCGAGGCTCCAATGTTCAAGTGCAGGTTCATGTCTGTCCTCCTTACTACCACCCATCACATGAAGCCTCCCTCTCCAAAGTTGTGTGGCTGGAGCATACCTGAACAAGATATTTACAGGGGGAAAAAAGTGAAAGAACAACTTGTCAAATCTTCAAACTCCAAAATAGTATTTAGAGCAATGGAAGAATAGGACCATGCAAGTACAAATACAAACAAATGCATAATGTGATGTCTAATCTTAATTGTGAAAAATGAAACAAGACTCGTACCTAGGAACTGGCAATGGAGGCAAATCATGCCATTCTTTTCTTTCAGTGTCCAACACAAAATTTCGAGCTGTAGGCCCCCTACACTGAGGGCCGTATTGTCCAGTTACTACATAAATATATCTTCCATCTGTAACCATCCCCAGATGTGAATGTGCCATTTCCTTTGGCATATCAAACTTTCCTCCCCATGTATTATCCGAGAAATTGTAAATATCCACATGAGAATGCACCTATAAATGGAAAACATCAGAAGGTCTCAAGAGCTAACTTGTTGACAAACAGAAATAACTAATGATAGACCTCTGCTGTTCTGCAATAAAGAAAACAACATTACAAGGAACAACTGGAGAATTTTGCAGTGTGGCCTCATTAAATTAATTGAACTCGGCAAAATTTATCGCAGCTATTTATAATGAGGTCATGCAACAACATTACATAGTACAAGTACTTGAACTTAATTTTGGTAAGTAAGGGCACGCTTGAACTTTGGCATAATACTCATTCATTTTATTCAGTTTAATTTGTTGAGTCTATAGTGTACAGAGTACAGACTGACATAGGTGCAACCATTCAGATACCAAAGCTACAGCAATAGTGTGCAGTCCCCCCAACCCCTCCACAACTACAACATTTTATGTGAATTCAACTTTTAAGTAAAATATCCATCTTAAGCATTAGCATGTGTATATGTTATGCTTAAGCAAGTATCAGATCTTAGACAGTACAGAAAAATAGGCAAACCTAGTAAACTAGTAAAAGAACGGGCAAGTTTCCTCACATAGTTAATGGTGCCATATCCAGCAAACACAAATAAGAGATTCTTAATCTGTATAGCAGCACCATCCAAACGTGGTACCGGTGCTGCAGCCATCTGCTCCCACTGCAATTCTGGTGCTGGCAAATCCGCAAAAGTGGCACTTATGTCCATGGAACCTGTAGATGTATTGCCCTTTGTTTGCTGTACAAGAGAAGTACATAACATAATTAGTTCTGAATGAAATCATTGTAGCAGACAGAATGATGATAATAAGCAAGCAAATCAACTTGAAATCCAAGTTATAGACCATAGCAATCTGGTCACAACATAGGTCATGACAATTAACAAATCGATTTCTTAGGAGTTAGAAATTAATTTGCAAAATTGCGGAATAAACAATAGCCTACCAGTGAATGTACATTGCCATTTCCCTCAGCAGTTTTATAAGATATTCAGTAAGAAAATTTATGACCACTACAGCCAAGTAACATGACCAACCAGAAATCGGTGTTCTGCAATTAGAGACTCAAACGTCTAGATTGCCACACGAAGCAAGCATAACCAAATTTCAAAGTTCACACCTAACAATCAAGCACACGATGGGTGCTCGAGTGAACTGCATTAGGTCGAGGGCAAGTTGCGAGTCAAGCACTTGAAGGCAGTATTGGCCGAGCAGCAAATGAATTTCTACTCTGCCAATCAGAGAGTGTAGCAAACAAGTTGAATAGTAAAAAAAAATCTCCCACCAGATCTCAGTAATCGCACACCCCGACACTGCCGGAGCACAGAATAATTGAAGGCAGTAGAGGGCAGACAGCAGCCCAATAATCATAAACATCAGGTTGGGGGGCGTCACCTTCTCCGAGGGCGGCCGCGACGCCGTGGGGCGAGTGGAGATATCGAGCCTCGAGGGCCAGATGGAGGAGGCAGCGGAGCGGGAGGAGGCCCAGAGGTAGTCGGCGACTAGGAAGAGTCCGAGGATGGCGACGGCGGCGAGCGCCACGAGGTGCTTGGGCGGCAGCGCCTTCGCCGCCGGCCTCGCCATCGGTGGATCGCTAGAACCTACAGGCAGCGGCCGCGGCGGCGAGAGGAGCGTGTCGGTGACATGTAGCGATTCCGAGTTTAGATTCACGGCGCGCGCAGAGAACAAAACGTCACTTTCGTTAGAGCTCTTGGAATTATTAGGGTTTCTTTTTTGCAACTAAATTATCAAGAGCATCACCAACAATTACCGTAAAAAACACCCCATATTCACGAGGTGTCCATAAGTGGGGACCCCGGCAGTTTTTCTTCGGTAGAGGTATAGAATAGGCATAGTTTGTTCTCAAAAGTAAAAGTGTTGCTTTAATGATAGAGAGGACGCCGCGTCGAAATAATTTGCTTCTGCTCTTCCTCCATCTCGGTAGCGCTCTAATGGGCGGCACCGAGGAGCAGGTGGCTCGGTCTTCTTCCCGATCTTCAGATCCGGTAAGGCTTATGTTTGATGGTCGGCGCTCAACACTCTCTCAGATAGCGTTGGTGTCGGCTCCTGTGGTTGTGTTTGATGTCTTGCAGTGGGCTGCGTGGATGGCAGAATGCAGTGGCGTTCCTCTTCTTCGATCTCATCGAATGAAGTTGATGGCGCTAGGATCTAACCGACACGGGGAAGAACCACGGCCACGTGCCACATAGTCTCGGTCTCGTCGCTTGCGGCGGTCCGGTTCATCGGCTTGAAAAGCATCCTTGCATGCAAAGGTGCTCCTCTAGATCTTGGTATGAAGGCAGCTCCCCTCTTTCTTCCACGTTGCCTCAGTAGCGGTGGAGAACGATGGTGGGCGATGTTTTGGCGTGGCATAAGATTCCGCCGAAGTTAAGTCTTTAATGCAATATTGCATGACATTTATGTATGTCTTCTGTGATGACCACATATGTACTCTTTGTTATACGTTTGTCTAATGAAATATATGTGGTTATTTCAAAAAAAAAGATTGACAGGTGCGCTGCTTTTACCGCTCCCATAAAAATCCTTTCTTAAAAAGGGTATTCGGCGATGGCGTGGTGGTACACAAAGGATCGCGATGGTCTCTGACGGGCTAGCGGTCGGGCAGCGCCACGGCGATGGTCGGCCACGGCGGCGAAACGGCGCAACGGATTTCAAATGGGAGAGAACACTGAGCACGAAGGAGATGCCCACCCAAAACAAAAAAGGTACACTGGTTGACGCTCAATTGTGCGCTTATTGAGGCCACAGAACAGGGTAGGATGCGCATCCACGCAAGAAGGCGGAGGTAGTAGACGTGTTCGACTGCCGCTGGCGAAAACAAGCAAAAGGCGGTATGGAGCAGGAGCTGCAAGACGAAGCGAGAGGGAGGCCTGTGTGCATTGTGTATGACGTGTAGCCTAAAACAATGAACTTATAGGAAGACACAATCATCTTAAATATCGAACATCCTTCGAACCGCATTCGGATATGGTTGGCCGTTGGACCATCTGGCCTCTCGTTGTCGGGATCCTTGGCCAGATGGCCCTCTTCGACCACTAGGATGTCACCCGTCGAGTCTCGCGAGCACGTGGGTTTGGTTGGCGCGAGCGAAGCAGCCCGATAGGAGGCGATGAATGCTAGCAGGCGGACCCGACCTCATCCATCGTGCGTCGCCGCGGCCCCTAGCCGAAAGGCCCTCTCTGACCACCCGACTGTCACGCACTGAGCCGGGCACACGCGTGCCCGGCTGGCGCGAGCGACACAACTGGGCAAAATTGGCTAACGTCACTGACAGCTAGACCCAGCCTCGCACAGCGCGCCCGCAAACACCACATGACAGTAGCCCCGGTCGCACATGTGGCCCGCTAGCCCCTCGAAGCAAGTTGTCCAGGTGGGAGATGCAGATCAGACGACCTAGAGCGCCTCGTGGAGCTAGCCACGCGAGGCCCTGACGCAACAGACGGTGACGAGGGCACTCTTGCTCGCGGAGGCTCCCAAGAGATGGCGTACTCCAACATTCTTTATAGGAGTAATGTGTGGAGGGCTCACCCTAGAGCACATCAATCCTTTAAAGGAGCCTCCTCTTAGCTACACGCTCTAATATCTCCTCCAGCCTAACTATAATAGACTTCCAGTTATCCTTGAATGCCGCTAAGCTAATCTCTCTCAATTTTCACAGTGATCTTCTTCCTGAATGATGGAGTGTTGCCAGATTATTAGTTCGAAACGCGCGGATACCTTGAAAAGGTCGTTTACTTCAACTCTAGATCAATGTATCATCTCGAACAAATTCCTGCAGCTCGGAGGTATAACCTAGTTGCCGGAATCATTAAGCTTCAACAATCTCTACACTGCTTCCGCTACTTCATAATGTTCGTGGGTGTGATTGTCTAGCATAATTTTTTGTTGTGTAGCACGTTACTGAAGGAAATATGCCCTAGTGGCAATAATAAAGTTGTTATTTATATTTTCTTATATCATGATAAATGTTTACTATTCATGCTAAAATTGTATTAACCGGAAACTTAGTACATGTGTGAATACATAGACAAACAGAGTGTCACTAGTATGCCTCTACTTGACTAGCTCGTTAATCAAAGATGGTTAAGTTTCCTAGCCATGGACAAAGAGTTGTCATTTGATGAACGGGATCACATCATTAGAGAATGATGTGATTGACTTGACCCATCCGTTAGCTTAGCACTATGATCGTTTAGTTTATGCTATTGCTTTCTTCATAACTTATACATGTTCCTATGAATATGAGATTATGCAACTCCCGAATACCGGAGGAACACTTAGTGTGCTATCAAACGTCACAACATAACTGGGTGATTATAAAGATGCTCTACAGGTGTCTCCGATGGTGTTTGTTGAGTTGGCATAGATCAAGATTAGGATTTGTCACTCCGATTGTCGGAGAGGTATCTCTGGGCCCTCTCGGTAATGCACATCACTATAAGCCTTGCAAGCAATGTGACTAATGAGTTAGTTACAGGATGATGCATTACGAAATGAATAAAGAGACTTGCCGGTAACGAGATTGCACTAGGTATTGAGATACCGACGATCGAATCTCGGGCAAGTAACATACCGATGATAAAGGGAACAATGTATGTTGTTATGCGGTTTTGACCGATAAAGATCTTCGTAGAATATGTAGGAACCAATATGAGGATCCAGGTTCCGCTATTGGTTATTGACCGGAGATGAGTCTCGGTCATGTCTACATAGTTCTCGAACCCGTAGGGTCCGCATGCTTAACGTTCAATGACGATCCATACTATGAGTTTAAGTGTTTTGATGTACCAAAGGTAGTTCGGAGTCCCGGGATGTGATCACGGACATGACCAGGAGTCTCGGAATGGTCGATACATAAAGATTGATATATTGGACGATGTTATTCGGACACCAGATGAGTTTCGGGGGTCACCCGATAAATATCGGAGTGTCGGGGGGTTATCGAAACCCCCCGGGGAAATAATGGGCCAACATGGGCCTTGTGAGAGAGAGGGGAGGGGGCCTTAGGACTGGTTGTGCCCCCCAGTTGAGGAGTTCGAATTGGACAAGGAAGGGGGCGGTGCCCCTTCTTTCCCTCCCTCTCTCCCTCTCCTTCCTTCCCCCTCTCTCTTCCCTTGTTGGAAACCTACTAGGAATAGGATTACTAGTAGGAATCCTACTTGGGGCGCGCCCCATGAGGGCCGGCCGTCCTCCCCCTTGCTCCTTTATATACGGGGGCAGGGGGCACCCTAGAACACACAAGTTGACAGTTGTCTTAGCCGTGTGCGGTGCCCCCTCCACAGATTTCCACCTCGGTCATATCGTTGTAGAGCTTAGGCGAAGCCCTGCGTTGGTAACTTCATCATCACCGTCATCACGCCATCGTGCTGACGAAACTCTCCCTCGGACTCAGCTGGATCAAGAGTACGAGGGACGTCACCGAGCTGAACATGTGCAGATCGCAGAGGTGCCGTGCGTTTGGTACTTGGATCAGTTGGATTGCGAAGACGTTTGACTACATCAACCGCGTTACTAAACGCTTCCGCTTTCGGCCTACGAGGGTACATGGACACACTTTCCCCGCTTGTTGCTATGCATCACCTAGATGGATCTTGCGTGTGCGTAGGAATTTTTTTGAAATTACTGTGTTCCCCAACAATGGCATCCGAGCCAGGTCTATGCGTAGATGTTATATGCACGAGTAGAACACAAAGAGTTGTGGGCGATAATAGTCATATTGCTTACCAGCATGTCATACTTTGATTTGGCGGTATTGTTGGATGAAGCGGCTGAGACCGACATTACGCGTACGCTTACGCGAGACTGTTTCTACCGACGTGCTTCGCACACAGGTGGCTAGTGGGTGTCTGTTTCTCCAACTTTAGTTGAATCGAGTGTGACTACGCCCGGTCCTTGTTGAAGGTTAAAACAGCAAACTTGACAAAAAATCATTGCGGTTTTGATGCATAGGTAAGAACGGTTCTTGCTAAGCCCGTAGCAGCTACGTAAAACTTGCAACAACAAAGCAGAGGGCATCTAACTTGTTTTTGCAGGGCATGTTGTGATGTGATATGGTCAAGACGTGATTATATAAATTGTTGTATGAGACGATCATGTTTTGTAACACAGTTATCGGCAACTGGCAGGAGCAATATGGTTGTCGCTTTATTGTATGAAATGCAATCGCCATGTAATTGCTTTACTTTATCACTAAGCAATAGCGATAGTCGTAGAAGCAATAGTTGGCGAGACGACAACGATGCTTCAATGGAGATCAAGGTGTCAAGCCGGTGATGATGGTGATCATGACGGTGCTTTGGAGATGGAGATCAAAGGCACAAGATGATGATGGCCATATCATATCACTTATATTGATTGCATGTGATGTTTATCCTTATTGCATCTTATTTTGCTTACTACGGCGGTAGCATTATAAGATGATATCTCACTAAATTTCAAGGTATAAGTGTTCTCCCTGAGTATGCACCGTTGCTACAGTTTGCTGTGCCGAGACTCCACGTGATGATCGGGTGTGATAAGCTCTACGTTCACATACAACGAGTGCAAGCCAGTTTTGCACATGCAGAATACTTGGGTTAAACTTGACGAGCCTAGTATATGCAGATATGGCCTAGGAACACTGAGATCGAAAGGCCGAGCGTGAATCATATAGTAGATATGATCAACATAGTGATGTTCATCATTGAAAACTACTCCATCTCATGTGATGATCGGACATGGTTTAGTTGATGTGGATCACGTGATCACTTAGATGATTAGAGGGATGTCTATCTGAGTGGGAGTTCTTAAGTAATATGATTAATTGAACTTTAGTTTATCATGAACTTAATACCTGATAGTATTTTGCATGTCTATGTTGTTGTAGATAAATGGCCCGTGTTGTTGTTCTGTTGAATTTTAATGCATTCTTAGAGAAAGCTAAGTTGAAAGATGATGGTAGCAATTACACAGACTGGGTCTGTAACTTGAGGATTATCCTCATTGCTGCACAGAAGAATTATGTCCTGGAAGCACCGCTGGGTGCCAAACCCGCTGCAGGAGCAACACTGATGACTACTCGATAGTTCAGTGTGCCATGCTTTACGGCTTAGAACCGGGACTTCAACGACGTTTTGAACGTCCTGGAGCATATGAGATGTTCCAGGAGTTGAAGTTAATATTTCAAGCAAATGCCCGGATTGAGAGATATGAAGCCTCCAATAAGTTCTACAACTGCAAAATGGAGGAGAATAGTTCTGTCAATTAGCATATACTCAGAATGTCTAGGTACCACAATCACTTGACTCAGCTGGGAGTTAATCTTCCAGTTGATAGTGTCATTGACAGAGTTCTTCAATCACTGCCACCAAGCTACAAAAGCTTCATGATGAACTATAATATGCAAGGGATGGATAAGACGATTCCCGAGCTCTTCGCAATGCTAAAGGCTGTAGAGGTAGAAATCAAGAAGGAGCATCAAGTGTTGATGGTCAATAAGACCACCAGTTTCAACAAGAAGGGCAAAGGGAAGAAGGGGAACTTCAAGAAGAACAGCAAACAAGTTGTTGCTCAAGTGAAGAAGCCTAAGTCTGGACCTAAGTCTGAGACTAAGTGCTTCTACTACAAAGGGACTGGTCACTGGAAGCGGAACTGCCCCAAGTATTTGGCGGAAAAGAAGGATGGCAAAGTGAAAGGTATATTTGATATACATGTTATTGATGTGTACCTTACTAATGCTCGCAGTAGCGCCTGGGTATTTGATAATGGTTATGTTGCTAATATTTGCAACTCGAAACAGGGGCTACGGATTAAGTGAAGATTGGCTAAGGACAAGGTGACGATGCGCGTGGGAAATGGTTCCAAAGTCGATGTGATCGCCGTAGGCACGCTACCTCTACATCTACCTTCGAGATTAGTTTTGGACCTGAATAATTGTTATTTGGTGCCAGCGTTAAGCATGAACATTATATCTAGATCTTGCTTGATGTGAGACGGTTATTCATTTAAATTAGAGAATAATGGTTGTTCTATTTATATGAATAATATATTTTATGGTCACGCACCCTTGATGAGTGGTGTATTTTTACTAAATCTCGATAGTAGTGATACACATATTCATAGTATTGAAGCCAAAAGATACAAGTTTAATAATGATAGTGCAACTTATTTGTGGCACTGCCATTTAGGTCATATTGGTGTAAAGCGCATGAAGAAACTCCATGCTGATGGGCTTTTGGAATCGCTTGATGCTTGTGAACCATGCCTCATGGGCAAGATGACTAAGACTCCATTCTCCGGAACAATGGAGCGAGCAACAGACTTGTTGGAAATAACACAGACTGATGTATGCGGTCCGATGAGCGTTGACGCTCGCGGCGGGTATCGTTATTTTCTAACCTTCACAGATGATTTGAGCAGATATGGGTATATCTACTTGATGGAAACATTTGAAAAGTTCAAAGAATTTCAGAGTGAAGTGGAAAATCATCATAACAAGAAAATAAAGTTTCTATGATCTGATCGTAGAGGAGAATATTTGAGTTACGAGTTTGGTATTCATTTGAAACAATGCAGAATAGTTTTGCAACTTACGCCACTTGGAACACCACAACGTAATGGTGTGTCTGAACGTCGTAATCGTACTTTATTAGATATGGTGCGATCTATGATGTCTCTTACTGATTTACCGCTATCGTTTTGGAGTTATGCTTTAGTGACGGCTGCATTCACGTTAAATAGGGCACCATCTAAATCCGTTGAGACGACACCATATGAACTGTGGTTTGGCAAGAAACCCAAGTTGTTGTTTCTTAAAGTTTGGGGCTGTGATGCTTATGTGAAAAACTTCAACCTGATAAGCTCGAACCCAAATCGGAGAAATGTGTCTTCATAGGATACCCAAAGGATACTGTTGGGTACACCTTCTATCACAGATACGAAGGCAAGATATTCATTGCTAAGAATGGATCCTTTCTAGAGAAGGAATTTCTCTCGAAAGAAGTGAGTGGGAGGAAAATAGAACTTGAGGAGGTAATTGTACCTACTCCCTTATTGGAAAGTAGTTCATCACATAAATCAGTTCCAGTGATTCCTACACCAGTAAGTGAGGAAGCTAATGATGATGATCATGAAACTTCTGATCAAGTTACTACCAAACCTCGTAGGTCAACCAGAGTAAGATCTGCACCAGAGTGGTATGGTAATCCTGTTCTGGAGGTCATGTTACTTGACCATGATGAACCTACGAACTATGAGGAAGCGATGATGAGCCCAGATTCCACAAAATGGCTTGAGGGCATGAAATCTAAGATGGGATCTGTCGTGGAAATATCACGTCAGATGTCCTAGCAGAAGGACTTAGTCGTGGAGCCATCGCAACGAGATTAGCCTAAAGGGGTTAAACCGGACAAGGGACACGAGAGTTTTATACTAGTTCAGCCCCTTACGATGAAGGTAAAAGCCTATGTCTAGTTGTGATGGGATTATTGGGGTTTCGATGACCAGAGAGCAAATACGCTTTGCCTGGGTCTCGAGTTGTTGTTTCTTGTCCCTGAACCACCATCGGGTCGTCCCTTTATATACACAGGGTGACGCCCGACCGGTTTACAGAGTCCCGAGGCCGGCTCATACAAGTGTCCGGCTCGGTCCCTCCCTTTCCCTAACTTACAATACAAGTTATACAACTATGGCGGTTTACCACTATGGGCCCTAATCTGCCTCTAGGCTCTGGGCCTCTGAGCCTTATCAGTAAAGCGCCATCTTCTTTGTCTTCCTAGGCTTCAGTATAGTTGAGCGTGAACCAGCCCCTCCTGGGCGGTTTACACTATGTAGTTATATCCTCAACATCAGGCCCCAGATTGATTTGAACCTGTTCATGTCAATCTTCAATACTTAGA
This sequence comes from Triticum dicoccoides, assembly GCF_002162155.2. NCBI lineage: Eukaryota > Viridiplantae > Streptophyta > Magnoliopsida > Poales > Poaceae > Triticum > Triticum dicoccoides. Next base: position 535,613,584 of record NC_041383.1, on the reverse strand, counting down.
AAAATTCCGTGAACATCTTCTAATGACTCTCGTCAACCGCCATGTTGTCTTCTCCCTGTAAACTTTGGTAAACCGCCATGACGTCATCTTCTGAACACTGCAGTGAATTATCATGACATCATCCCTATATAAATAAAAATTCCCTTCACTTAATTAGTTCCCAAAAATTGAGGTGATAGCTGTGCCCCCTTTTGCCGCTTCAGGCTCCTCGATTCTCGCGCCTACCGCTTATCCCCTTCCCTTTATAAATAAGGTCGGGGGGTCCTTCCATTTTTTTCCCTTGCCTCTTCGCATCGTCTCCCTCCTCGCGACCCGAAGAACTCAAGCATCGTCGCCGCCGTCGACCTCGAAGCTCTGCCTCATCTCAGGCCGCTGCATCAACCTAAACATTTCCAGAGATCCGCAACTCTCCTCCGCTGCTCCTGAGAATCCGGTAAGCTTTCTTCCTGTAACCCTAGATCTCCATTAGGGCTTCAAGTTCTTCCCTGTTCATCAATGTTCATCAATGCTTATCCGCTTTTCCCTTGGCATCTTACTGAATCTTAGCTAGGCCTGACAGTTTCCTTTTGCGGTAGATCCCTAGCTTTTAATCTGTCGTACTATAGCATTTTGTTGTTCCTGGATAAATCCCATCTAGACCTTCTCTGTTCTGCTTAACGCCATTGTAGGGCTCAGAAAAATATCTTTACTAAACCACAGTAGATCCAAAATTATATCACCATCTTGTGAAACTTGTTTCTGCAACACTTAGTAGATTTCAGATCTGCTTCGTCCGTTAAAGGCAGTTTAATCTTTAGTAGTTGATAATCCGCCATATGCCATTAGCCCTCACTTAAACCGCCATCTTGACTTGAGTAGTAGTTTCCGGTTTACCTTACATATATGCCCTGATTAAATTCCCCGGTTTAACACCGATTAGTCCACATCAACCTTGAATCGTAAACCGACCTTCACATTTCTTTCACAGTTTGTTTCCCAAAATGACCAAGCAATTCGCTGCTTGCAACTGGGTTCCTTCCCGGATCACGGAAACACAACTCAATGGATATGTTCTGACTGGCACTTTGGCCAAGAAAGAAGTTGTTCATTGGCGGGTTCCTGGCCCTGAGTGCCCTCCTGAACCTCAAGATGGAGAAGTAGTGGTATTTATGCAGCATCTAGACCGGGGATTCGGCCCTCCCGGATCAAAGTTTTTCCGGGATGTGCTTGCTAGCTTCCAGCTCCATCCACAAGATATTGGACCGAATTCTGTGTCTAACATCTGCAATTTCCAAGTATTCTGCAAAGTTTATCTTCAAGAAGAACCGTCTGTTGAGCTCTTTAGGGACTTCTTCCACTTAAACCGCTGAACTGAATTCTCTGACGGTCCCAACACTGAACTCGGTGGAGTGTCGATTCAGAAAAGGAAAGAAGTTGATTTTCCTCACGCCAAACATCACAGCCACCCCAAAGATTGGAACCAAACATGGTTTTACTGTCGGAATACTGCTCCTGCTGAAGAAAACACTTTGCCAAGTTACCGTGCTCACCGGCTTAGCAATGGCCATCCACTGCCTCAACGACTCACTACCAAGGAACGACAAGCTTACGCACCTCAACTAGCCAAGCTCCAGGCTTTCATAGCCAACGGTTTAACCGGTGTTGACCTCGTTCGTTGCTGGGTTTCATGGGGTATCCTGCCCTTAAGCCGCCGCTCCAGGTTGATGCATGAGTATACCGAAAATATCAAGGACCCATGAAATAGAAATAACTAACGACGAAGTTATTGAGGCCGTCAAGAAGATGCTGGATGAACCGCTCGCTGAATGCAGCAAAACTGGGCTGCGGCCCTTCAACACCACCAACAAACCGCCAGCGGTAAAGATTTCACCCTTCTGCCTTTCTAATCTATCTCCGCTTTAACATGTTCTGATAATCCTTTGTCTAATTTTTACAGGCCAAAGATTCCTTCTGGAAGAGGAAAACTCAAGATAAACCGGCAAGGGCTCCTCGTGCCAAGAGCAAAGTCACAAAGAGACCAGCCAAGAAGAAAACCGCTGAGTCCTCTGATCCGCGCGAAGATTCGGAACAAGAGGTAGAACTTGACTCCCTTGGCTTATTTTTCGTACATCTTATTGACAACAACTATTACCAGGATGATGCGGAAGCCAGTCGTGCCGACCATGTAGAGGTAATCTCCCTTTCTTCGGATTCAGATCATGTGCGGGTTCAAAAACTTCGCCGTGCAGTTCGGAAAGTAAAATACTCTCACCCTCTTGCTCATTTGGATCCACAATTTTCTTTGAAGACACAGCAACATGAAGGTCGTCGCACAACCCGGCATAGTGGCTGTCATGGTTCTAAGTCTGACAGTAGAATAGTGGGGTAGGAATGGAGAGGCAAGATCCTAGCTATGGAGTAGTTGTATACGCAAGGTGTTTACGAGTTCAGGCCCTTCTCGGAGGAAGTAACAGTCCTATGTCTCGGAGCCCGGAGGCGGTCGACTGGATTATATGAGTATGAGTTATAGGGGTGCGAACCCTTTACACTAAGGAGGGGGGTGGCTTATATAGGGTCCGCCAGACCCCTCCGGCCCTCAGTTATGCAGGGTTTAAAGTACATTAAGATCTGGCGTTACTGGTAACGCTATACATAAAGTGCTATGATGACCATAAAGGCTACTTAATGACCGACCGTTTGCGTGCAGAGTGACTTTAGATCTCCTGGTGGTCGAGTGAGTGGCTTCATGGTCGAGTGTCTTCGAGTCCGTCGAGTGGAACCCTTCCAGGTCGACTAAAAGGTGATTTCTTCTAAAGATGTCCTTGGGGAGGGTATCTTGGACAGGTCCATGACCCTACCCTAGGTACATGGCTTCATCATTAGCCCCCGAATGGATCGAGGTTTGAGTGGGGAAGGAGTTGTACACACTTCCGATCCATTTAAGTGATGTGATTATGTCTTGTTCTGGATCAATGAACTTAGGTGACGACACCAACTTCTTTTTTAGTCGCCTTGATCCATTCTTTGTATCTGTCAAGTGAATTTTCTGCACTTGGAGATCTCCGAACAACCGAGGGGAGGAAATCTCCCGTCTGACAAGTTGCTCTGCAATTCGCGGATTTAGCGGGATCCGGATTTTGGGAAGCGCGCGGGGCGGAGGAGGCCGCGGTACTCGGATGGGATAAGGCAGGAACGCCTCGATCTCCGTGCCACCTTTTTCGCCACGTATCGCGTGCATGACTGTTGCGGGATTTGACAGGATTGCCCGGGCCTACAAGTCAGTCACTCGGAAGCAACCTCAGATAAGGCGCCAGACAGGGTTTTTTTGAACAGTGCACTCTCATTTCCTCCCCCTCTTCCTCAGACTTATCCGCCGCGTTCACCTCCATCTCAGCGCTGCTGCTCCGTGCGCGCTTCGCCGGCGACGATGGTGAAGGAGAAGACAGCGGCTTTGGAGCGGGTGAAGAAGGCGACGGCAAAGGCGAAGGGAAGGGCGACCAGTCGGGATGGATCTTCGTCAAGGGCCGGCCTGCCGCAGGGCTGGATCCAGGGTGACTGGATCTGCTCGACGATCCGTCAGAAAGATCTTGATGACCTGGCCAATGAAGGACTGATCCCCCATGGATCAGCTCGGCTCCCAGGAAAGGAGTCGGAGCCGCGGCCTCAGGAGGGTGAGTGTGTCCTCTTGGCCACCCATGTTGACTGCGGGTTTTCTTTGCCGCCTCACCCTTTCTTTCGGGGATTTCTGAACTTCTTTGGGGCACAACTCCACCACTTCACACCCAACTCCATCGTGTATCTCGCTGCTTTCGTGTCCTTGTGCGAGAATTTCTTGGGTTGTTGGCCTCATTGGGGTCTTTTCAAGCACATTTTCACCTGTCGCTCCCAGACAGTGAAAAAGGCCAATCCGAGTGATGAGAGAACACAAGTGATTCAGATGTGTGGGGGTCTTGGGGTTCAAATGAGGGGAAAAGCTCTTTTCCGGCCATGATCCTTCCCGAGTCGGTCCGTGGATGGCAGTCGACCTGGTTCTACTACCAAGACCAGCCGACGCCAGGGCAGTCGACTGGACTCCCTCCTCTTTCCATGGACCGAGTGAGGAAGCCGTCCTCTTTGAAGGTGATCCCGGAAGAAAAGGCGCAGGTTAAGGTGCTGGTTGAATGCGTTTTCCAGCTCATCCGTGACGGAGTGACCGGCATGGATCTCTTGGAGGTCTTCCTCCGACGACGCATCCAGCCGCTTCAAGCTCGAGACCATCCGATGTGGTTGTACTCTGGCACTGAGGGCACCACTCGGATCCACCCGGAGGAGGTTGAGGATGCCACGCTGGAGAGGTGGCTGGCAAGCATCACAGGGAACAAGGACAACCCTCGAGGAGCCAGGAGGATTCCCCCACTCGACCAATCATACGAAGTAGACAAGGTCTAATCCTGCATCTCTGACTGTGATTCTGCTTTCTTCATTCTGTTTGTTCAAAATCAGTCGACTGACTTTTGTCTTGTTTGTTGTCTTCCAGGCCACTACTGAGATGTATTCGATGCCCAACCGGGCGCAAGATCAGGTCGAGGAGGAGGAGGCGAGCGGAGGTGAAAGTCAAGAGGAGTCGCAATCTGATGGTGAAGGGGATGAAGATGACTGAAAGTGCAACTATCCCTAGGTGGTTTTGGTAATTCATAACAACATATAGCTCATTGAGCTAATGCTATTCCAAGACTATTATTTCAGGAAAGCTCAATGAATGGCATGACATGGATGATGAAAGTGGACCCCTCAAAATACTAAGGACAAAGGATTGGCTCAAGCTTAAAAGCTCAAGACTCTTCATTTTATATTTTAGTGATCCAAGATCACATTGAGTCTATAGGAAAAGCCAATACTATCAAGGAGGGATGAGGTGTTGCTTAATGAGCCTCTTGCTTCATGTGCTTAGTGATATGCTCCAAAACCCTCAGCTACATTCTCACATCCACAAATGACCTAAACCCAAAGCCAAAATTGGTCACACCGATTCTTCCTATCCGGCGCCACCGATTTCAAAAGTCATAGCCACTGCCACAAACCCTAAGCAAATCGATCTTACCGATAGGGATCTCGGTCTCACCGAGATGGGATTGTAATCTCTCTGTTTCCCTTCGTAACGTTTCGGTCTAACCGAAGTGAGCGATCGGTCCCACCGAGATTGCAATGTAAACTCTTTGTTTCCCTTTTGTAACATTTCGGTCTCACCGAAAAGAGCAAATTGGTCCCACCGAGTTTACCTGACCAACTCTCTGGAAAGCTTATTACCAAAATCGGTCTCACCGAGTTTGTGTAATCGGTCTTACCGAGATTACGTTATGCCCTAACCCTAACCGAATCGGTCTCATCGAGTTGCATGTCAGTCCCACCGAAAATCACTAACGGTCACTAGGTTTACTAAATCGGTCTGACCGAGTCTGTTGAATCGGTCCCACCGAGTTTGGTAAATTGTGTGTAACGATTAGATTTTGTGTGGAGGCTATATATACCCCTCCACCTCCTCTTCATTCGTGGAGAGATCCATCAGAACAAACTTACACTTCCAACTTACCATTTCTGAGAGAGAACCACCTACTCATGTGTTGAGGCCAAGATATTCCATTCCTACCATATGAATCTTGATCTCTAGCCTTCCCCAAGTTACTTTCCACTCAAATCTTCTTTCCACCAGATCCAAAACCTATGAGAGAGAGTTGAGTGTTGGGGAGACTATCATTTGAAGCACAAGAGCAAGGAGTTCATCATCAATGCACCATTTGTTACTTCTTGGAGAGTGGTGTCTCCTAGATTGGCTAGTGTCACTTGGGAGCCTCCGACAAGATTGTGGAGTTGAACCAAGGAGTTAGTAAGGGCAAGGAGATCACCTACTTCGTGAAGATCTACCTCTAGTGAGGCAAGTCCTTCGTGGGCGACGGCCATGGTGGGATAGACAAGGTTGCTTCTTTGTGGACCCTTCGTGGGTGGAGCCCTCCGTGGACTCGCGCAACCGTTACCCTTCGTGGGTTGAAGTCTCCATCAACATGGATGTACGGTAGCACCACCTATCGGAACCACGCCAAAAACATCCGTGTCTCCAATTGCGTTTGAATCCTCAAAACCCTTCCCTTTACTTTCTTGCAAGTTGCATGCTTTAATTTCCGCTGCCTATATACTCTTTGCATGCTTGCTTGAATTGCGTGATGATTGCTTGACTTGTCCTAAGATAGCTAAAATCTAACTAACTCTAAAATTGGGAAAAGGTTAAGTTTTTAATTGGTCAAGTAGTCTAATCACCCCCCTCTAGACATACTTCAAGGTCCTACAAGTGGTATCAGAGCTTTGGTCTCCATTTTCTTTGATTTCCATAGCTTTTGGTGGTCATAGCCTTGGTTTCACAACCTAGGAGAGTATGGAGTCTAGCGAGGGAAATTATCACCGTAGAGGTCCTTACTTTGATGGTACTAACTTTGCTAGTTGGAAGCATAAGATGAAAATGCATATTCTCGGACATAACCCCGCCATTTGGGCAATTATTTGTATTGGCTTGCAAGGTGAATTCTTTGATGGGAGAGAGCCGAACCGTGAAGCTAATGCGGAAGAATTGAAGATGCTGCAATACAACGCTCAAGCTTGTGATATCATCTTCAACGGATTGTGCCCCGAAGAATTCAACAAAATCAGCCGTCTTGAGAATGCAAAGGAAATTTGGGATACTTTGATTGATTTGCATGGAGGTACCAAATCCGTCAAGGAATCCAAGTTGGATGTGCTCCAAAGTCAGCTTGACAAGTTCAAAATGAAGGATGGTGAAAGTGTCGCTGAAATGTACTCTAGGCTTGCTCTTATTACAAATGAGATTGTCGGCTTAGGGAGTGAAGAGATGACCGACAGATTCATCATCAAGAAGATCCTAAGAGCATTGGATGGAAAGTATGATATCGTGTGCACATTGATCCAAATGATGCCAAACTACAAAGATATCAAGCCAACGGAAGTTATTGGAAGAATTGTTGCTCATGAGATGTCACTCAAGGATAAGGAGGAACTTCACAACAAGTCAAGTGGTGCTTACAAAGCCTCAAGTGAAGCCCCCACATCATCAAGTGAGAAACAAACCTTCAATGAAGAATTGAGCTTAATGGTGAAGAACTTCAACAAATTCTACAAGAGTAGAAGCAAAGAAAGAAGCTCCAAGTCAAGGTCTTACCATGACAAAAGATCTTCTAGTCGAGAGCGCAATTGCTACAATTGTGGGAGACCTGGACACTATTCCAATGAGTGTACGGCACCCTGCAAAAGAAGAGAAGATTCTCCAAGAAGAAGAAGCAAAAGAGAAGAATCACCACCAAGAGAGAGGAGGAGTAGAGATGATCGTTATGAACGAAGACCCTCACGGAGAAGCAAGGATTCGGAAAGGAAGGACAAGTCATCAAGGAGCTACACAAAACGAAGACATCAAGCTCATGTTGGTGAATGGGTATCCGGCTCCGACTCTGACAATCACTCCGAGAGAAGCTATCACTCCGACTCCGAATATACTCAAGATGAAGGTGTTGCCGGTCTAGCACTTGTGTCAACCAACTCCTACAACATATTGGATTCACCAAATGAAGGAATTGGAAGATGCTTCATGGCCAAAGGTCCAAAGGTAACACATCCTGAGTATGTTGATTTCAATAGTGATGAAGATGACTTGCTTGTGGATGATGATCTACTTGTTGACAACTCTAGTGATGAATACTATGATGAAACGTCAATTAATCATGCTAATCAAGATAAAAAGAATGACAATGATAAGGAGAAGATTGAGATTCTAACTAAAGAACTAAACACTCTTAAGTTGGCTCATGAAACTATCTTCGAAGATCATCGGGAACTTTTAAGGGCTCATGAGAAGTTACGCTTTGAAAAGCTCAATCTTGAGCAACAACATGAGTTCTTAAAAGCGATCAATGATGATCTCCGTAAGAAAAGTTCTTCTTACATTGCCAAGCGTTTACTCTTATCTACTTACATGCCTCAAGTCAAGTCTAGTAACAAGTACAAGAAAGATCCTTCCTCTAGTAGTAACAATAATAATGTCAAATCCAATATTGTTGCTTCTAGTAGTTCTTTTGATTCCACTAATGATTATCTTAGCCAAGTTACACTGGAGCAAGAAAATAGCTTATTGAAGGGAATTATAGAGAAAGGTGTTTACAAGAGCCTTGCCGGGAGTAAGCAATTCGAGGAAATTGTACGCAAGCAAGGAAGACACCGGAAGAATCAAGGTGTTGGTTTTGAACGAAAGTTCAATGCCAATGGAGTTGAGTGGGAAGAAGATCAATACCCCAAGACGAAGTTTGTTCCTCAACAAGAGAAGCATGATCCTACTTCCTTCAAGGGAACACAAGCACAAGATGATCTTCCACCACAAGATCACAAGAACAAAGGCAAGGACAAGCTTCAAGAAGAGATTGATGCATTTGAAGAAGCACCTAAGGCTTCGTTCAAGTGGGTTCCCAAGACTACGTCAAGTTCTACATCATCAAGTACAACTACAACTCCAAGGATTCCCATCAAGATGATGTGGATCCCGAAGAAGAAGAACTAGAGAGTTCTTGAGGGTGACTCCGCCAACATTCTTCACTCATATCATTATGGAAAGAACAAGTGCAATCAACTTCCACATCTTGCATTAGTTCAAGGAGTCACTGTCAGTGTACTAGAGTAGGGGTACCCTTAGTATCCCGAACTTGTGCACGGGCAGTTGCAGCACCCCGCGGCAAGGCTCGCCGGGTCACCGCCAAGATCCTCCGTGACTCCTTAATAGACAAGACCCCGGCAAGAGGAGCTTGCCGGGAAGCCATTCAAGAACAAAGTACCCAAATTTGGAAGACAAGGCCCCGGCAAGAGGAGCTTGCCGGGAAGGCCAGCCATGGTATCCCAGGAAAGCTTGCCGCGGCGCGCCACGCGTCCCGGCAAGGGACGGTGAATGACAAGCTCCCGGGCCCGACAAGACGACGACCGCGGCAAGGCACTTGCCGCGGCAAGCGGCCACACCGCACCCGCGCTCCAGCACATCCACCCACGTGTCGCTCAGGGGCCCTCCCGGGCACGCGTGGCGGGAGGTTGTGCAGCCAGGGGTGCATGGTGGCAAGCGGCGCTGACGAGAAGGCCATCGTGGCAATCGCTGGCGCCCCTGACGGTCTCTGTTTACACTATTTGGGCGACACAGACGAGCATTTAATGCCCTTTTCCCCTGCCGTCAGAGTTAGGTATGATACACTGTGTCTACAGTATAGGTAGCTGTACCTACCACTTTCTTTTTCCATTTTTATCCTTTTGTATCTACATTGCCACCTGTCGGTGACCCCTTGAGCGTATAAAAGGAGGCACATGCGCAACGTAGAAGGGGTTCGACTCATTCGAAGCTAGAAATGCTCCCACGCTCGGTCTTGTAGCTGAGATCGCTCCCGAGCAAGAACACTGAATACACAAACAAGCAGCAGTAGGAGTGTTATCTCTCCGGAGAGCTCCGAAGCTGGGTAAACTGCTCGTGTGTACTGCCTCGATCCGCTCTTCGTGCGACCTCCGCCCTCCGCCGAACCGAAAGGGGCTCGGTCCGCCGGTCCCATAGGTGTTCGTGGATCAGTTTCCCCGACATCTTTGGCGCGCCAGGTAGGGGACAAGGGCATTAAATGCCTGTTTGTGTCGCCCAAACAGTGTAAACAGAGACCGTCAGGGGCGCTAGCGATCGCCACGATGGCCTTCTCGTCAGCGCCGCTTGCCACCATGCACCCCTGGCTGCACAGCCTCCCGCCACGCGTGCCCGGGAGGGCCCCTAAGCGACACGTGGGTGGATGTGCTGGAGCGCGGGTGCGGTGTGGCCGCTTGCCGCGGCAAGTGCCTTGCCGCGGTCGTCGACTTGTCGGGCCCGGGAGCTTGTCGTTCATCGTCCCTTGCCGGGACGCGTGGCGCGTTGCGGCAAGCTTTCCTGGGATGCCATGGCTGGCCTTCCCGGCAAGCTCCTCTTGCCGGGGCCTTGTCTTCCAAATTTGGGTACTTTGTTCTTGAATGGCTTCCCAGCAAGCTCCTCTTGCCGGGGTCTTGTCTCTTAAGGAGTCACGGAGGATCTTGGCGGTGACCCGGCGAGCCTTGCCGCGGGGTGCTGCAACTGCCCGTGCACAAGTTCAGGATACTAAGGGTACCCCTACTCTAGTACACCGACAGTCACAAACCCTCATGTTGGTAAGGCAAGGGACACGGTAACCTAATGATTTCATGGACATCATCTTGTGTGTGCATCACTCTATGTCTATGGATATTCTTGTTTGTTCCTTGTGGGACTAACCCATGTAGGCAAGTTGAAAGTGCAACTCACTCCAAAGGATTGCTCCAAATGATCTACATCAACATTGAGCATCCACATCTTCAACACCTACATGAAGTCATCATCGACAAAACCCAAGGTTAGTTCACCCCTCTAAAAGGGGGTCTCACATCTAGGGGGAGCTTAACTCTAAAGAATTGAGTCAAAGCAACTCTAATGGTGTGAACACATAAATGCATTATGTAAAAGTGGTAACCCCACTTGAGCTTAAACGATGAGTATGACCTATGATCAAATGTTTATCATTTGAATCCTAAGTCAATATACTCATATATAGATGACCTAGTCATCGCCAATTGTTTGATAGAAGCTAGAATTTGTTGTGCATGCTTTGCCACATATTTCATTTGCCATCTTATTGTGTGAGCATGTTGGTGCATATTTTACTCATTCAAGGACATCCACTTGTTGTTTTGATTGTTTGGTTCTTTTTCTTTTTGGCCAAGTGGATGGACAAGAATGCCTAAGAACCTTCTCTAGCTATCTATGCTTTTCTCGTCTCAAACTCTATTCATGCTACATCACAAAATTTGATCAAGTCAGATTCGAACCACACTGTGTGAGGAGCACTCGGAGTCCCCGATTCGTCATAGACTTAAACTTCCAAAACTTCTTTGTAATTCTCGGTCTGACCGATTCCTCTATTTTGGTCCTACCGAGATCATTAAGTTGATCTAAGTTTTCAATCTCGATGCAACCGATTTGAACTTTTCGGTCACACCGAGTTGCTGTAACTGTACACAGTTATGCATCTCGGTGCCACCGAGTTGTTCCACTCGGTCACACCGACAGGGTCGGGCTATATATAGTCATGGGCAAAAATTTGGAAATTCCTCCGAACCCCTTCGCCCGCGCAATAGCTCGCTCTGCCTCCAAGGTCTCCGGATCGTCTCCTCGTCGCCAGCCGCCTCCTGTCGCTGGTCTCCACCGCCGTCAATGGAATTCAACCCCGTTGTTGCCGCTGTAGCGAGTTCATCGCCGAGCTAGGGTATGGACTCGATCACTATGCTATCCTCATTTGATTCCTAGCACATTGTGTTCTTATTGATTCTTGCCACGATTGAAACACTCCTATCCAGTCAATGCAATCCGTAGATTAAATGAGATTCAAAATTTTAGGGTTAGGTTTTCGCCGAAACCATCTCGGACCCACCGAGTTGAAAAACTCGGTCCCACCGATTTGGTTTATGCCATTGCACTAGTAACTCTCGGTCTAACCGAGAATTCCTAATCGGTGAGACCGATTTTAGGACTTTGTGAAACCCTAGCAGTCTCGGTGCCACCGAACTGTGACTCGGTCCAACCGAGTTCATCAGTTTAGGTTCCAAAACTGCTTCGGTATCACCGAGTTTGAAAATCGGTTGATCCGAAATGCTTTCTGTGGAAAACTAAAACTGAATTTTTGAATCATTCTTTTGCAAAAATCTCTGCATTTTGTGATGCTCATCCACTCTATCTCATCTATAACTCTTCACAGGGTCAGCAGTCAGTGTTTGCAGCATGTCAGACCAGAGTGACAGCCAGAACAAGTCAGAAGAGCAGATTCACATGAGTGAGGGCACTAGTCCCTCAAGCACTTCAGATGAAGGCAGTAGAAGCACTCCTAGCAACCTGCCTAAGGCTGCTACCAGGCAAAGGAAGAAGAGAACTTCAGACTCTAAAGATGAGGATTATAAAGCAGAAGAAGATGAGGCTACTTCCAAGAAAGTAGTGCTCAAAAAGGAGTATGGCTCAGCACATAGCACAAAGCCTGGACTGAATAAGAAGGTTCCTGCCAAGAGGACACCAATGCCCAAGGTCAGAAGGTCCACTCAAGTGTCAGCAACATCTGAACCCAAAGAGGCACCTGCAAAGAAAGACACCACTTCCAAACCCAAGAAAGTTCCCACTGGAGAAACTATGAAGTTTACCATTGAATCAGAGGATGAAGCTGCTCAGGGAAAGAAGAAGAAGAGAGCCAGAACCACTACTGCCCAGGTTCTTGGAAAGCCCTCAATGAGGAGAGACTCTGAAGAAGAAGAAGAGGTTGCTGCACCAGCACCCAAGGCACCAAAGCTTATGGGTGATGCTATTAGATCAGGGGCTGCAACATCTAAGCCCAAGGAAGCACCCAAAGCTGCCCCCAAGGCCAAGCTTGACCAAAGAGGAATACCAGGAGTATTCCAGCTGCTGAGAAGAACAAGGCTCCAGTGCCTAATGTTGCTGATGAAGAAGATGAAGAAGGACAGGTTCTGAGGAAGCTCAAGCCCAAGATACCAGACCACAGTGATGCCCATCCTATGGCTGAGGACATGAACATCAGAAGAGACTCAGGGTTGAGGCTATGGAGGCTGACAGATCCATATGCCACAAGGAGAAGAACTGCTGTTGATTACAGGTTCCATACAAAGGAACAACAGGACTTCTATGAGACAATCTTGTTGGACAAGAAGCCCATAGTATGTGATATGAGGTGGGTCGACTGGACCTACATAAAGGAAAATGAAGAGCACTATCCTAGAGTGCAAGACAGTTTTGTTGCTTGTGGAGTTGCAGATTATGTTGGGCAAAAGCTCACCAACTGGAATGATGAACTTATCATGCAATTCTACTCCACATCACACTTCTATCCAGATGGGAGGATAGTTTGGATGTCTGAAGGTACAAGGTACCAGTCCACTGTTGAGGAATGGGCAAGACTGATCAATGCTCCAAAGGAAAATGATGATGACCTGGATGTATATGCCAAGAAGAAGATGGGCCACAATTCCATGGCACACATGTACAAGGAGATCCCAGACAAAGCTGTTGAGACACATAAGTTTGGATCAGTCCACTTTCTTCTGTCAGGGCTGCCCACAATCAATTGGATCCTAAGGCACACTCTATTGCCTAAGTCTGGTGACCACAACATGATTAGAGGGCATGCAATCAACATGTTGCATTTGTTTGATGCGCCACAGAAATTCAAGGTCATGAGCCTTATGGTTGAAACCATTAAGAGGACTGCAGCAGACCAGAAGAGGAGTTGTGGATATGCCCCTCAGATTCAGGAGTTGATTAACTCAAAGATGGGCACAGGCAAATATCTATTGGATAAGGAACATTTTCCACTTTATCCAGACTTTGAGGACAATGAGGTTTTCATGAATGAGAATGATCCATCATGTGTACATGCTCAAGAGAAGAAGGAGAAGGCAAGGAAGGAGAAGGCTGCCAAGATGCCAACTCAAGAGGAGGCATCTGAGTATTTCTTAAAGAACAAGCAGGAGCAGCTTGGTTACTTAATAGAATCAACACTGAGGATTCAGAAGCGATTGGCCACCCTCACTCAGAATCAAGAGAGCTTGGAAAGAATCATGGAACTCAAATTTCATGATCTTGATGTCAAAGTAACTGAGATTCAGTCTGTTGTGGAGCAACTTCAGGATGACATGCAGGAGAGGCAGGGCAAGACTACCACTAATATGTTTGCCAGAGTGCCTAGAGCCCAGAGGTCAGTTGCAGTGCCTGTGACAGACACTAGAGCAACATCATTTGCACTAGCTACAACTCCTACAGCTCTAGTGCAACCAGCTCCAGCATCAACTCCAGCTCCATCTACTTCAACTGAAGCCTTCGTTCTTGGAGTTATCCGGACACCACCACCTGAAGATCAAGCCTGAGGGTCGATCTAGCACTATGCATTTTATATGAACTTTTTGGTAACTTGTTGCCAAAGGGGGAGAAAAATGTATAGATCATAGGCTTCGAGAGAGAGTGTGTTTCTTTTGTTCTCTCTTGATTTGGTGGTTAAACTTGTTTGCTTTTGATTGCTTGAGATACTATGCTATTCTTGTGAGACATTGATGATCATGTGTTTGATCATAAGCTACAGTTATGCATGTTTGATGATATTATCTTATCTATCCTATGTGATCATTCACTTTGCTTGGTGATGAGTGCATGTATTCAATATTTATCATTTTGAGCGCTCCACCAAGATGTATGTGACATGGAAGAGTAACCCATGAGCCTAATTCCTTGTGCATTTGCAGTCCAAAGCAAATCTTAAACTATGCACAAATTTATGGGGAGCTCTTGCTTATCACATACTTCTTAAAGCGACGATGTTTTTAATCTTATTATCATTTGTCGAAGCTTTGATCTATATGTTGTCATCAGTTACCAAAAAGGGGGAGATTGAAAGTGCAACTATCCCTAGGTGGTTTTGGTAATTCATAACAACATATAGCTCATTGAGATAATGCTATTCCAAGACTATTATTTCAGGAAAGCTCAATGAATGGCATGGCATGGATGATGAAAGTGGATCCCTCAAAATACTAAGGACAAAGGATTGGCTCAAGCTCAAAAGCTCAAGACTCTTCATTTTATATTTTAGTGATCCAAGATCACATTGAGTCTATAGGAAAAGCCAATACTATCAAGGAGGGATGAGGTGTTGCTTAATGAGCCTCTTGCTTCATGTGCTTAGTGATATGCTCCAAAACCCTCAGCTACTTTCTCACATCCACAAATGACCTAAACCCAAAGCCAAAATCGGTCACACCGATTCTTCCTATCCGTCGCCACCGATTTCAAAAGTCATAGCCACTGCCACAAACCCTAAGCAAATCGGTCTTACCGATAGGGATCTCGGTCTCACCGAGATGGGATTGTAATCTCTCTGTTTCCCTTCGTAATGTTTCGGTCTAACCGAAGTGAGCGATCGGTCCCACCGAGATTGCAATGTAAACTCTCTATTTCCCTTTTGTAACATTTCGGTCTCACCAAAAAGAGCAAATCGGTCCCACCGAGTTTACCTGACCAACTCTCTGGAAAGCTTATTACCAAAATCGATCTCACCGAGTTTGTGTAATCGGTCTTACCGAGATTACGTTATGCCCTAACCCTAACCGAGTTGGTCTCACCGAGTTGCATGTCAGTCCCACCGAAAATCACTAACGGTCACTAGGTTTACTAAATCGGTCTGACCAAGTCTGTTGAATCGGTCCCACCGAGTTTGGTAAATTGTGTGTAACGGTTAGATTTTGTGTGGAGGCTATATATACCCCTCCACCTCCTCTTCATTCATGGAGAGAGCCATCAGAACAAACCTACACTTCCAACTTATCATTTCTGAGAGAGAACCACCTACTCATGTGTTGAGGCCAAGATATTCCATTCCTACCATATGAATCTTGATCTCTAGCCTTCCCCAAGTTGCTTTCCACTCAAATCTTCTTTCCACCAGATCCAAAACCTATGAGAGAGAGTTGAGTGTTGGGGAGACTATCATTTGAAGCACAAGAGCAAGGAGTTCATCATCAATGCACCACTTGTTACTTCTTGGAGAGTGGTGTCTCCTAGATTGGCTAGGTGTCACTTGGGAGCCTCCGACAAGATTGTGGAGTTGAACCAAGGAGTTTGTAAGGGCAAGGAGATCGCCTACTTCGTGAAGATCTACCGCTAGTGAGGCAAGTCCTTCGTGGGTGACGACCATGGTGGGATAGACAAGGTTGCTTCTTCGTGGACCCTTCGTGGGTGGAGCCCTCTATGGACTCGCACAACCGTTACCCTTCATGGGTTGAAGTGTCCATCAACGTGGATGTACGATAGCACCACCTATCGGAACCACGCCAAAAACATCCGTGTCTCCAATTGCGTTTGAATCCTCAAAACCCTTCCCTTTACTTTCTTGCAAGTTGCATGCTTTAATTTCCACTGCCTATATACTCTTTGCATGCTTGCTTGAATTGCGTGATGATTGCTTGACTTGTCCTAAGATAGCTAAAATCTGCCTAACTCTAAAATTGGGAAAAGGTTAAGTTTTTAATTGGTCAAGTAGTCTAATCACCCCCCTCTAGACATACTTCAAGGTCCTACAATGACGACGGCTCCAGTGAAGAGGTGGAGGAGGAAGTCGATCCTCCTCTCACGGAAAGGTGATCCAAGCTCATCCACGACCCCGCGGTCGAGCATGACAAAACGACTGCGCCTGTTGGGCAGTCGACGAAGCGCCCTCGGACTACCTCTCCAGCGCCGACTGAAAAAGCGCTGAAGCATCCCCGAGCGGCATCATCAAAGCCGCCGAAGGCCTTGCCTAAGATGAGGATGGTCGTTCCCACCATTTCTGGGTAACAACAGAACTTGCATTTTCTCATTTATCATGGACAAACCCTTGGTCGACTCGTTGGCTAACCGACTGATTTCTGAACTCCACGGGGCTGCTACCTCCGAGACCTCCGCCAGGAACAAAGACCAAGAAATGGAAGATGCTGCCACCTCCAACCTCGGTATGATCTCTGAAGTTTCACTTTTGGTCGATTGGATTTTCGTGTTTAACTTTGGACTTCTCCTGAAGCTCCTCCTCATGTCATTGACCTCCCTGATGATGATGATGAGGCGCCGCTAAGGCCGAGGAGGAACAGAAAGGCGTCGGCTGGCAAGACCACTCAGACTGCGTCAGAGCCTGAGACACTGGTTCAGGAGGGTGGCAACATCACTCGGACTTCCGTGTCTTTAGCTGTGCCGCTGACGAGTGCTCGACCTTCATCGCCGACTGCTGATCCGCCTTCCCTTTTCGCCACCCACCATGTCCCAAAGGACCAAGCGGGTGCTGCTAAGGAGGCTATATGCCAGGCGGGGATCATGATGGAGCAGGTGAAGGCGATCCGAGAAGCCAGCCAGGCAACCTATGACGCTAGTTCAGCCCTTCAGAGCAACGTCCAGGTTAGTTGTTCACCGCTTGTTCTGTTAGGATATGGTATCTGAAAACTCTTCTTTCCGAAGATCTTCGTATTTGTACACCCACTGGGTGTGTCGATTGAATTTTGGATTGGTGGGGGCACGCTTAGTGCACCCACTGGGTGTAGTCCCCGAGACTATGGTGGACTGCTGGCAGTCGACTGTAGTCTTCGTATTTTGAATGTCTTCACTCTAACTTCTCCACTCGGTCTGGTCGAATGGAATCTTGGAACCAGTGGGGGCACGCTGAGTGCACCCACTGGGTGTAGTCCCCGAGACCATGGTCGACTGCTGGCAGTCGACTAAGGTCTGAAGAACCTGTTTTTTTAGATCATGGTGATACTGTGGTTGATTGCTGGCAGTGAGCTATGGTTTAGGATCATAACCTTTTTGTCTCTTTCGGTCGACTGATTGAACCGAGTCGGTAGAACCAGTGGGGGCATGCTGAGTGCACCCACTGGGTGTAGTCCCCGAGACTACTGTTGAATATTTTGATTCGGCTGTAGTCTTAGAAATGCTATGATTTTTCTCTTAGTCACTCGGAAGCAACCTATCTTTAATGTTTGTCGACTGTCCTTTCGCAGAAATCTTGCGAGCTTGTGGCTCGCTATACTGAATTGGAGAACAAACATATCCAGCTCGAACTTGACTTGAAGCTTGTTCAGGAGAACTTTACGAAGGCGAAGGATGAAGCAAAAGGTATGTTTGGTGAGAATCTTGACGATTGTCTTTGTCTTTCTGTCCATTTCTAATTCTGATCTCATTGTCACTTTGCAGATAAACTGAAGGAAGCTCTGAATAAGAAGGACCATGACCTCGCCGAGGCGTAGAAGGCAGCTTTGGATAAAACGAAGCTTGCAGAAGAAAAACTGGCTTCAGTCGGAAAACTTGAAGAGGAGAACGCCAATCTGAAAGCTACTCTCGATGCGGCCAACAAGGAGGTCAGCAGTCTGAAGAATGACAAGATAGCTCTGAGTGACAAGGCTAGCAAACTGGCGGGGAAGAAGAACGATCTGGAGGCTTATCTGGGAGGGCTCGCCAAGAAGCTATTCCTCATGCTTGAAGGTAATCTCTTCTATTCGACTGACTTGTTATCGTCAACTCGTCGTGGAACTGTTGGCTTAACTTCGAATTGTGTTTACAGAATTCTGCCAGAACTTTGAGGAGGAGACCAGTCGAGTGGAGACAAGCTTGGACCCCATCAACTCTCCTGTGAAGGATGAAGCCGCTATGAACGTGCTCCGACTGGAGTCTCGTGTTACCGGTGTGGTTGACTACCTCGCTCGACTGAAGGTTGCGGTGTCGCGGATCGACACGACACTCTGGCCAAGTGAGACGCTTCAAAATGACCTCCAGTCTTTAATGACTCGACTGAATGACGTTCCAGGTCGAGTGCAGGAATGGAAGAAGTCCTCCACCAGGTGTGGTGCTAATGTTGCTCTGTCCATGATATGTGTTCACTTCATTGCTGCTGCCACTTGGATTGCTGACGGAATCGACCTGGACCAGTTTGTCGCGCCCTCCAGTTCTCCACCTGAGGAGTAAAAAACTTCTATGCTTCGTCTTAAATTTGCCTCGGAATGCCGAGTGGTTTTGTAACCGATAAACTTTTTCAGGCTTGACGCCTGAGAACTTCCGAACCTGTAGGACGTTATCTAAACTTGGCTTATCATCGAATATGCTTGCATTTGCCTTCGAGTAAACTTTGTTCTTCACTCGGAATATACTTTAGTGGTTGAGATGTAGCTCTGAGGTGGAAAGTCCAGTCGACCTGTAGTTCATCGCTCTTGCAGGTAGGGATGGAGCACAGATGGCAGTCGACCTGCGTCCCTGCGGATCAGGATGGAGCGCACAATGTATTTGTGGCGTAGCTCAGAAGGAGAAGGTAGCAGTCGACCTACACCTTGTCATCCTTGCAGAGCGCATGTTGTATTTGTGGCGTAGCTTAGAAGGAGAAGGTGGCAGTCGACCTGCACCTCGTCATCCTTGTAGAGCGCACGTTGTATTTGTAGCGTAGCTCGGAAGGAGAAGGTAGCAGTCGACCTGCACCTCGTCATCCTTGCAGAGCACAATGGATTAAGTACTTAGGCGAGTACCGGACTGCAGCTAAGCCCCCGAGTGGGAGGATTGCTCTCCACTCGGTGGGATTTTCAAATACTTAGGCAAGTATTGGACTGCAACTAAGCCCCCGAGTGGGAGGATTGCTCTCCACTCGATGGGATTTTCAAATACTTAGGCGAGTACTGGACTGCAGCTAAACCCCCGAGTGGGAGGATTGCTCTCCACTCGGTGGGATTTT
Organism: Triticum dicoccoides; assembly: GCF_002162155.2. NCBI lineage: Eukaryota > Viridiplantae > Streptophyta > Magnoliopsida > Poales > Poaceae > Triticum > Triticum dicoccoides. The sequence goes on along the minus strand of NC_041383.1, from coordinate 535,594,229 downwards.
CAAATACTTAGGCGAGTACTGGACTGCAGCTAAGCCCCTGAGTGGGAGGATCGCTCTCCACTCGGTGGGATTTTCAAATACTTAGACGAGTACTGGACTGCAGCTAAGCCCTCGAGTGGGAGGATTGCTCTCTACTCGGTGGGATTTTCAAATACACATTGTATTTGTGGCATAGCTCAGAAGGAGAAGGTAGCAGTCGACCTGCACCTCGTCATCCTTGTAGAGCGCAATGGATTAAGTACTTAGGCGAGTACTAGACTGCAGCTAAGCCCCCGAGTGGGAGGATTGCTCTCCATTCGGTGGGATTTTCAAATACTTAGGCGAGTACTGGACTGCAGCTAAGCCTCCAAGTGGGAGGCTGGCTCATCACTCGGTAGGATTTTTTAAACTTAGGCGAGTACTTGGACTGCAGCTAAGCCTCCGAGTGGGAGGCTGGCTCACCACTCGGTAGGATTTTTTTTATACTTAGGCGAGTACTGGACTGCAGCTAAGCCTCCGAGTGGGAGGCTGGCTCACCACTCGGTAGGATTTTCAAATACTTAGGCGAAACGTATTCGCAGCTAAGCCCCCGAGTGGGAGTCTGGCTCACCACTCGGTAGGGATTTTTTTGTATTTGTGGCGTAGCTCAGAAGGAGAAGGTAGTAGTCGACCTGCACCTCGTCATCCTTGCAGAGCGCAATGGATTAAGTACTTAGGCGAGTACTGGACTACAGTGAAGCCCCCGAGTGGGAGGATTGCTCTCCATTCTGTGGGATTTTCAAATACTTAGGCGAGTACTGGACTGTAGCTAAGCCTTCGAGTGGGAGGCTGGCTCATCACTCGGTAGGATTTTTTAAACTTAGGCGAGTACTTGGACTGCAGCTAAGCCTCCGAGTGGGAGGATGGCTCACCACTGGTAGGATTTTTTTTATACTTAGGCGAGTACTGGACTGCAACTAAGCCTCCGAGTGGGAGGCTGGCTCACCACTCGGTAGGATTTTCAAATACTTAGGCGAAACGGATTCGCAGCTAAGCCCCCGAGTGGGAGTCTGGCTCACCATTCGGTAGGGATTTTTTTACAAACTTAGGCGAAACGGATTCGCAGCTAAGCCACCCACTGGGGGATTTCTCACGTAAACAAAAGTAACAACAATCCATGGGAAAATTATAACACTCTTGTCTTTGATAAATAAACTACAGAGGTACTTTTATTACATCTCATCTGAGTGAGTACTTAAGTATAAAAGGGGCGGAGCAGCTCCGCGTTCCAAGCTCGTGGCTCGTCAATCTGGCGGTCGACATTGTAAAGACGGTACGCTCCATTTTGGAGAACTTTGGTGATGATGAAGGGACCCTCCCAAGTAGGAGCAAGCTTGTGTGGCTTCTGTTGATCCACTCGGAGGACCAAATCTCCTTCTTGGAAGGCTCGACTCTTCACATTTCTGGCATGGAATCGATGCCAAGTCCTCCTGATAGATAGTCGATCGGATCATGGACATCTCCCTTTCCTCTTCTAGGAGGTCGAATGCATCCTACCAGGCTTGTTCTGCTTCATCTTCAGAGTAGAGCTCGACTCGAGGCGCATTGTGAAGCAAGTCACTCGGCAGAACTGCTTCAGCTCCATAGACCAGAAAGAATGGAGTCCGCCCAGTCGACCGATTAGGAGTGGTCCTCAATCCCCAAAGAACTAACGGAAGTTCATCGACCCATGCGCCTACTGCGTGCTGGAGATCGCGCATCAGTCGGGGCTTCAACCCTTTGAGAATTAGACCATTTGCCCGTTCTGCTTGTCCATTCGACTGGCGGTGAGCGACTGAAGCATAGTCAACTCGTGTGCCTTGAGAGGCGCAAAAGACTCTGAATTTGTCGGAATCGAAGTTTGACCCATTGTCAGTGATAATGTTGTGCGGAACTCCATATCTGAATGTCAACTCTCTGATGAAGCTGATAGTAGTGCCGGCATCAAGATTCTTGATAGGCTTAGCTTCAATCCACTTAGTGAACTTGTCGACTGCCACTAGTACATGGGTGAAGCCGCTCCTGCCAGTTCTCAGTGGCCCAACCATATCCAATCCCCAAACAGCGAAGGGCCAGACGAGTGGAATGGTCTTCAAGGCTGAAGCGGGCTTGTGTGACAGATTGGAATAGAACTGACACCCTTCACACTTGTCGACTATTTCCTTTGCCATTTCATTTGCTCTTGGCCAGTAAAATCCCGCTCGGTATGCTTTAGCCACAATGGTCTAAGAAGACGCATGATGACCACAGGTCCCCGAGTGGATATCGTAAAGGATTATCCGACCTTCTTCCGGTGTTATACATTTCTGACCGACTCCAGTCGCGCTTTCTCTATACAACTGTCCCTTTATCACGGTAAAGGCTTTGGATCGACGGATGATCTGTTGAGCCTCTTCTTCATTTTCTGGGAGCTCTTTCCTTAGGATATACGCGATGTATGGCTCTGTCCAGACGGGAGTGATGACCAAAACTTCCATGATCAGGTCGACCACAGCCGGAACTTCAACTTCAGTCGGTTCGGTGATACTTTTTTGGCTGTGGAGCTTCTTCGGTGAAAGGATCCTCTTGAACTGATGGTGTATGGATGTGCTCCAAAAACACATTACTGGGAATAGCTTCTCTCTTGGAACCTATTTTCGCCAAATCATCAGCCGCTTGATTTTTCAGTCGGGGTATATGATGAAGCTCTAACCCCTCGAATTTCTTCTCTAGCTTTCTCACTGCATTGCAGTAACCAGTCATGGCTGGACCTCTGACGTCCCACTCCTTCATCACTTGGTTGACCACCAAATCTGAGTCGCCATAAACCATGAGGCGACGGACGCCGAGTGAAATGGCCATACGCAACCCATACAAAAGTGCTTCGTATTCTGCTTCATTATTGGAGGAATCAAAGTGGATCTGGAGCACATATATGAGCTTATCTCCTCGGGGGGAAACCAACACTACCACAGCACCGAAACCATTCAGCATCTTAGAACCATCAAAGAACATGTTCCAGTGCTCCGAGTGAACTTGAGTCGGCAGTTGTTGTTCAATCCACTTGGCAATGAAATCAGCTACTGCTTGGGACTTGATGGCTTTCTTTGACTCAAACTTGATATCAAGGGGAAGGAGTTCAATCGCCCATTTTGCCACTCGACCAGTTGCATCTCTGTTGTGCAGAATCTCTGATAATGGGGCATCGCTGACGACTTAATGGAATGATCAGAGAAATAATGAGCAACCTTCTTCATGGTCATATAAATCCCATATACAAGCTTCTGATAATGAGGGTATCTTTGCTTTGATGGGGTCAACACTTCAGAAAGATAATATACTGGGCGCTGAACTTTGAAGGCTTTTCCTTCTTCTTCCTGCTCGACCGTAAGTATTGTACTGATGACTTGTCCTGTGGCTGCAATGTAAAGCAGCAAAGGCTCTTTGCTGATTGGGGCAGCAAGCACCAGCTAGGTGGAGAGCAGGGCTTTTAGCTCTGCAAATGCTGCATCAGCTTCGGGAGTCCACTCGAACTTGTCTGACTTCTTCATCAGTCGGTAAAGAGGCAATGCCTTTTCACCGAGACGAGAGATGAATTGACTTAAAGCGGCCAAGCATCCAGTAAGCTTTTGGACATCGTGCACACGCACAGGGCGTTTCATTCGGAGTATAAGTGCCAACTTTTTCTGGGTTGGAGTCGATTCCTCGTTCGGAAACGAGAAAACCAAGCAACTTTCCACTAGGAACTCTGAATGTGCACTGTGATGGACTAAGCTTGATATCATACCTCCTGAGGTTGGAAATGTTTCAGCAAGGTCAGTCAACAGGTCGGAACCCTTCCGTGATTTGACCACAATATCATCCATGTATGCTTCCACATTCCGACTGATTTGAGTGAGCAAACACTTCTGAATCATCCTCATGAACGTGGCTCCGACATTCTTGAGGCCGAATGGCATGGTGACATAGCAGAAGCACCCGAATGGAGTGATGAAAGCTGTTTTAATCTCGTCGGGTCCATACAGACGGATCTGATGGTAACCGGAATAGGCGTCTAAAAAAGACACGCGCTCACATCCCGCAGTTGAATCGACTATTTGGTCGATGCGGGGGAGAGGAAAATGATCTTTCGGGCAGGCCCGATTGATATGTTTGAAGTCAATGCACATGTGAAGTGACTTGTCCTTCTTGGGGACCATGACAACATTGGCGAGCCACTCGGAGTGGTAAATCTCTCGGATAAACTCTGCTGCTAAGAGCCGAGCCACCTTCTCGCCAATGGCCTTTCTCTTCTGGACGGCGGACCGTCGAAGATGTTCCTTGACATGTTTCACTTTTGAGTCGACTCGTAGACGATGCTCAGCCAGCCCCCTGGGAACACCCGGCATGTCAGCAGGCTTCCATGCGAAGATGTCCCAGTTCTCACGGACGAACTGGATGAGCGCTTCTTCCTATTTGGAGTCGAGTGTTGTAGAGATATGAGTCGGAGCAGCACTGGGGTAGGTCGGGTGAATGTGAACCGGCTTTGTCTCACCGGACGACTGAAATGCTGACTCTGTAGCGGGCTTCTTGGCTCGCAACAGATCACTCGGATCTGCATTTTTCTGGTATTCCTGCAGCTCTACCACTGCCATCTGAGCATCGGCGATCTTTGAGCCTTTTTGAAAGCACTCTTCCGCCTTCTTCCGATTGCCAGTAATAGTGATCACACCTTTGGGACCGGGCATCTTCATTTTGAGGTACACATAGCATGGTCGAGCCATGAAACGCGCATAAGCTGGCCAGCCCAAAATAGCGTGATAAGCACTCTGGAAATCCACAACTTCAAACGTCAACTTTTCTTTGCGGTAATTCTTGGAATCACCGAAAACCACATCAAGAGCAATTTGGCCGAGTGACTCAGCCTTCTTTCCAGGAATGACTCCACGGAAACTCATGTTGCTGGTACTGAGTCTGGACATCGGAATGCCCATCCCTTTCAACGTCTCTGCATACAATATATTCAGGCCACTGCCACCATCCACCAAAACTTTAGTCAGTCGAGTGCCTTCGACGACTGGGTCGACCACCAAAGCTTACCTCCCGGGGGTGGCTATGTGTGTCGGATGATCGGACTGGTCGAATGTGATGGCAGTCTGAGACCATTTCAGATAACTGGGTGTCACCGGAGCAACCATATTCACCTCACAGTTGATAACTTTCAATCGACTTTTGCTTTCAACATCAGCAAAAATCATCAGGGTGGAATTGACCTGGGGATATCCATCATCACTATCTTCTTTGTCTTCAACTTTGTCCGACTCCTTTTCCTTATCTTTAGGCTGTTTCCCCCGGAATTGTTGGATCAAGAGCCGACACTGTCGAGTGGTATGTTTCGGATAAATGAATTTACCCTCCTCATCTTTCTTCGTGTGGATGTGGCACGGCAAATCCATCACGTCATTCCCTCCCGTGTCCTTCACTTTCTTAGGATTCCAAGACCCTTTGGGCTTCCCTTTAAATTTTCCTTGAGTCACGGCCAAGGCTTCTCCAGGAGCGGCTGGCTCGGCTTTCCGCTTCTGCTTTCGACTGGAGTTCCCTCCCCCGATTTCATGGGCAGCTGACTTGTACTTGCCACTCCGGAGCCGATCCTCTTCTTCACCATTAGCATACTTGGTGGCAATCTCCATCATTCGACTCAGAGTCATGTCACCGGTTCGACCGAATTTCAAACTCAGCTCTCTGTTCTTAATGCCTTCCTTGAAGGCACAGACTGCCTGGTGATTAGATACATTCTCTAATGTGTGATGCAATGTGATCCATCTCTGGATGTAATCTCTCAGAGTTTCATTCGACTTTTGCACACACGACTGCAGCTCTGTCAACCCTGCTGGCCACTTGCAAGTTCCTTCAAATGTCCTGACAAACACTCGGGCAAGATCTTCCCAAGTGTAAATGCTGCTGGGTGCTAACTGATTCAACCATGCTCTGGCTGAGCCCTCCAACATAAGAGGCAGATGTTTGATGGCCACCTCATCGTTGCCGCCGCCAATCTGAACAGCCACTCGGTAGTCCTCAACCCAAGTATCAGGCTTGGACTCACCAGTGAACTTACTGACTCTAGTCGCCAACCTGAAGTTGGGAGGAATCACCGCGGCCCTGATGGCTCTGCTAAAACACTCTGGTCCTGAGACGTGTACTCTGTTGCTGGTGGGCACATCTCTGTCATGGCCTTCTCAGTGAGCTCTGTTCCTGTCGACCAAACCTTGAACGATAATGGATCTTGCATCAAAGCCTGGTTCCCTGGGGTCGACTGGAATCCTTCGCCCAACACTGTGATGGCGTATGTCATCCTGCTGTCGAGGCGCGTACGACCCACCCCTTGGGGGAGGGGTGGGCACTCGACGTCGATCATTACGATCGAATCGGTGATCATACTGCTCATGGTTCTTGTACTGATCATCCTGCCGGCCTCCACGTTCCTCACGCCTCGGGGGCGATCTTGGACTATGGGCCGACTGGACCGTATTCACAGCGACGGATCTGCTGTGCCGTGACTGCGATACAGCTGAATTTTGATCTCCTGCTGCCCGGAGTAAATCTCTGATCTGTAGCAAACCCCTACCAGCCTCTAACTGGGAAGGCTGAATCGACTCTGCTATACGGGCTGCAGCTGCTAGATTCTGAATCGGAGTTCGATATACCTGAGTCGGTGGTGGAAAGAGTTGACGTCGACTGGAGTCTAGGACCCGTTGCCGCGCGCGCTCGTCGAGTGCTTGCTGGAGGTTCTCCAGTCAAGTGCGCTCAGCCAAGTTGGCCAAACGCGCGTCCTCTAAGGCACGAGCCTCGGGGGTTTCTCCAACGATAGGAGTATGCAGCGCATCCATGTTCCGGCGGCGAAGTTCTTCCCTTTGTAGCGATGTGAGGGGCTCGCGCTGATATTCTTTGTGGGCGTGCGCCGGATCGCTTCCGCCATCGACCCCGTCGGTGTGGGGAAAACCGGGAGGACTGCATGGTCCATTGACCATCAGAACCTCCGCCGCTGGATCACTGCTGTCGCACTCGGATGCAGTCTCTACGGAGCTAGTCGAACAGGCCGTAGAGAGATTCATCGGGCTCGATCACCGCGACTTGGGGAGTGGCCGACTGGCGAGCCATCGCGTGCCTCACCCACTGCTGAAGCCTCGACCGGCCAGAGCGCTTGCGTCGGTAGGAGACAGGGAGGGAGGACGACACAGGGGTTGACCGATACTGGGTTAACGGTTGCCGCAGGAGGACGCTGTGGACGCACGCGCGAAAGTGCGTTGCCCCGCGGATGGGGAGCGCGTCGATGTCGGGTGGAGCCTCTTGAAGCCAAGAGGAGTCGTCGGCGATGAACGTGAGTGCGCCGAGACGGATCTCGCAGCCCTCAACCAAAACTCTGCCCGAAACCATGATGAAGGAGATCGGGAAAATCGCAACTTCTCCAATAAGTCGCTAAGACACCTGCCCCACGGTGGGCGCCAACTGTCGTGGTTCTAAGTCTGATAGTAGAATAGGGGGGTAGGAATGGAGAGGCAAGATCCTAGCTATGGAGTAGGTGTATACGCAAGGTGTTTACGAGTTCAGGCCCTTCTCGGAGGAAGTAACAGCCCTATGTCTCAGAGCCCGGAGGTGGTCGACTGGATTATATGAGTATGAGTTACAGGGGTGCGAACCCTTTACACTGAGGAGGGGGGTGGCTTATATAGGGTCCACCAGACCCCTCCGACCCTCAGTTATGCAGGGTTTAAAGTACATTAAGATCTGGCGTTACTGGTAACGCTATACATAAAGTGCTATGATGACCATAAAGGCTACTTAATGACCGACCGTTTGCGTGTAGAGTGACTTTAGATCTCCTGGTGGTCGAGTGAGTGGATTCATGGTCGAGTGTCTTCGAGTCCGTCGAGTGGAACCCTTCTAGGTCGACTGAAAGGTGATTTCTTCTAAAGATGTCCTTGGGGAGGGTATCTTGGACAGGCCCATGACCCTACCCTAGGTACATGGCCTCATCAGTGGCCATCAAGTTACTTCCTCCGGTTTACCAGACTCTCCAAACCGGAAACGTCGTCCAGAGGTTTCTTATTCTTTTAATAAACCTTATCCCTTGGGAGGTTACTTTCGATACCCTCTTAATCCGTCTGACTCAAATTATCAGGCCACTTCCAACTCGTCCTCTGGCGGTTCATCAACCACCCAAATGCCTCCCCTTAAAACCGTCCCTGGGTAAGTATAACAATGTTTAACTTTGTCTTCTTGCATTGGTTTACCATATTAATTGTTTATGTGCCATTTTGCAGTGCCAAAGTCAGATTGAGAAAGAAGGCAAAAACAACTGCTCCCACTGACGAGGTTGAACCAGCCAGGACCTCAGAAGATGTTGGTGAGAATGTTGATGTTGTCATGGACGATTCTGCCCCACAAGGTCCAAACACTGATGTTGATCCGCCGGAAGCTGACCCGGCTACTCATGTTGATCCATCAAGCCCGCATGCTACTCCTCCAAGTCCAGTTGCTGATCTGCCGAGCCCAGCTGCTGATCCGCTGAGCCCAGCCAGGGATACTGTCAATCCGCCGAGCCCGTCAAAAGGTGGCGATGATGATGTTATTATCACCGGTACTGCTCACACCGTCCCAGGCAATCCGGTTGCCTTATCAAAGCATATTGCCAAGGAAGAATTTGTTGCTATGGGCAAGGGGAAAGAGAAGACAGATCTATCCAGCTATGTTAACCTTACTGCATAGGAACTTCATTCCGGATTCCTAAACCGCCTATACACAAGCCGAGATTATGAGGCCGGTTTGGTGAACATGATGAAGGAGCGCTATGAGGTAATCTTCCAAACACTTTAATCTTTCTTGTTCTGTATATCCACTTCATTGTAGCCCCCAAGGGCCGGTTTGTCTCTTGAAGATAAACTGGGACTTTTTGGGATAGAGAACACTTCAACTGAGTAGCCCCCAAGGGCCGGTTTGTATTTTGAAGATAAACCGGGACTTTTTGTTCCATACAGCATTTTGTCAATTTCCTTGCCTTTTTATTTCCTGATCAAATACACATTAGCCCCCAAGTGCCATGATTAATACTTGTATTAAGCCTTGGGACTTTAAATAATCAGCAGGAAAGAAGCAATCCGCATTAGCCCCCAAGTGCCAAGTGTATAACTGGTTATATGCTTGGGACTTTTGAGAGAAATATTAATATCTTCATCATCTGACTATTGTCGGCTGATATAAACAACCAAGGTTCCCAAATTTCTGATCTTCAGGAGAATATCAAGTCCCAGCAAGCAGAGACCTCCAAGGCTAAAGAGGAACTAAAAGGTGCTTTGACAGTCATGGACCAATTGAAAGATGGTTTCAAGACTGAGCGAGCCAACTGGGAAATTGAAAAGGCTGCTTTGTTGAAGCGGGCTGAAGACACCGAGGCAGCTCTTAAACCGGTGGTAGAAGAGCTAACCGGTTTGAAACATCAAGTAAATGCTATGACGTCTGCGATATTTGGTACGTACCTTGTGTATAGATCTTGATTAACCATCGCTAAAATATCCGGTTTAACAACGAGTTCTTAAACCATTACAGGTAGCCGTGTAGCTCATCTGGGTTCTGACATGCGGATGAAACTGAAGGCAACATATACGTTGATAGAGTAACTATATACCGGTGCCCAACGAGTTATATGCGCAGTCTCATACAACAAACTGGCACCAAGTTTGATCAAAGATACACTAGCCAAATTGTCGATGACGCCGACGCAGATAGAAGAAATGAAATGATCTGCTGCCAGGGCTGGCGCTTTGTTAGCACTGACTCGGGCCAAAGCATGGATAGCTAACCTGGATCCAGTGGATATGGCCAAGGGCTATCCGGGTGAACAAGAAAACATGTTGGAATTTGATAATGAAGCTCTCAAAGCCCTGACAAAGGAGATGCGTCCGCTGGCAAGTCAATTGGCAGAAGAGGCTAACTTGTCTGTTCGTCGGTCCTTTTATGATGAAATAACCAATGGATTGACACTGCTGTGAAAGAAGTGCAAAATCTTATCCCGCCAATCCGTAAGCACACTTATGCCCCTGACGTTGAACCATCCAATCTTATAAGTGAAGAGGTTGTCTTTCAAGCTTTAACCCGGATTGACTGGACCACCATTGACTTCCAGCCACTGGGTGGGGAGGAGGAGGTTGAAACGACGCCAGAAGATCCATCAACCTCACGTCAACCCGTCGATGAGTCTTAATCCGGTGACCGGGTTGATTTTCACAGATTGTGTGCTGTGTAAAGAACAATCACTTATTTTGGGCCTTAAAGCGCCTTGTAATAGGCTAGTTGGCATACTTTGATCTGCTGCCATCGTGCGCTGATATATGACTTTGTTTGATCCGCCATGATATTTGTGGCGCTGACTTATATATCTTCATAATATTATGCAATCCTTGTGTCTGCATTAAAAAGATATGTCTGGGCGGTTTACCGCCGGACGGGTCATAATGCCCAATACAAAACCTGGTAGATAACCAAGGTTGCAAAAATAGCAAAAAATAGATCATACCTATGATATGAAATTATGCTGCTGGTTTACCAACTTGATTGCTGTAAGGGTGAACACCCAACTCTTTGTGTTCATAACTCCCACCATGCAGTGCTGGTGTGTATTAAGTCACACCGGGTTGCGATGAACACCGAATGATCATACTGGTGACATGTAGTCAAAGCCAGACCGGACTGAAAGATGCCAGTTCACCATTGATTATATGCTAAACAGATGATAACTGTAAGACACACCAGGTTAAGAAACACCGGGTTGAGATGAAGACATATAGTCTGGCCGGGTCGAGAGATGCCGGTTTACTTTAAAAATTGATCAAGAAAGATAAAACTTGTAAAAACAAAAGCAAATAAAACTTGTAGTCGAAGCTTTTCGAGGGCTGCCAGGCCCAAATTCGAGGCTTTTCGTGGGCTGCCAGGCCGCTGAGTTAAACCATTTGACAAAGCTTTTTAAGATGGGCCTCCAACTAACCAATCGTCGTTTTAACTTTGACAAGTTCAGGGTCTCAATGAGAGTAACTTGTCAAATGTTCGGCGGGTCGTGCCAGGATTACCTGGATAGGAGTGGCTTACTTGATGAAGGCAGGTTAACCCGGGGTTTTAGGTGAATACACCAGGTTTCCAAGCCGTGGGTTGATACCCAATTACAAGGGTCCTTTCAAACTCTTTGTTACTTTACACAAAGAGCCCCCAAGTAACTTTGTGAGCCGTGCTCAATGGGTGCCTATGTTTGAGTCGTGCTTTTAGCAACAGAACTCTCTTTGGCCCTTTGGGTGTGAAGCTCCCAAGCTGTATGATGGCATGATAGCCGGTTTAATGGACAAAACAGGTCATCGCTTTGTAAGCAGAAGCCCCCTTGTAACCAAGAAATATTGGAAGAAACGGCAGAGGCCCTGCTTGTAGCAAGGATGCCAGTTTATTATATTGAGCATAATGTATACATTGTCAAAATATGTACATAATGAGAGCCTATAGCTCAGGTGTAGTAAGGCCGTAGAAGAGCGATATTCCACGGACGACGGGTTTCCTCCTCCGATTTGCTTGAGTCTTTGTGCTCGCGAACGTCGATGAGGTAGTATGATCCGTTGTGCAGATTCTTGCTGACCACAAAGGGTCCTTCCCAAGGTGGGGATAACTTGTGCATATCAGTCTAATCCTGGATAAGCTGGAGCACTAAGTCGCCTTCTTGAAAGGTTCTTGTTTTAACCCGACGGCTGTGATAACGCCGCAGGTCTTGCTGATAAACCGCCGAACGAGCCAAAGCTATATCCCACTTCTCATCCAACAGGTCCAGTGCCTCCTGGCGTGCTTGCTCATTATCCGCTTCAACATAATTGGCAACCCGGGGCGAATCATGACGAATATCACTTGGGAGGGCTGCCTCTACCCCGTAAACCATGAAGAAAGATGTATAACCCGTAGATCGGTTTGAGGTGGTATTGATGCTCCATAACACAGATGGTAATTCTTCCACCCAACAACCCGGCGTCCGCTTCAAAGGAACCATAAGCCGGGGCTTGATACCCCTCAAGATTTCTTGATTAGCTCTCTCAGCTTGACCATTAGACTAGGGGTGAGCCATGGACGCTACATCAAGCCGGATGTGCTCTCGTTGACAAAATTCCTCCATATCACCTTTGGAAAGGTTCGTGCCATTATCTGTGATGATGCTATGTGGGAAACCAAAACGGAAGATCACCTTCTTGATGAATTGAACCGCCGTGGCTGCGTCACATTTGCTTACTCGCTCCGCCTCAACCCACTTAGTAAATTTGTCAACCGCCACCAAGAGGTGGGTCTTCTTATCCTTGGACCGCTTAAAAGGACCCACCATATCAAGCCCCCAAGTAGCAAACGACCAAGTTATTGGAATCATCCGTAGCTCTTGAGCCGGAACATGAGCTCGGCGTGAAAACTTCTGACAAGCATAACACCGCTTTACCAGGTCCTCAACATCGGCATGAGCTGTCAACCAGTAAAAACCATGATGAAAAGCTTTAGCAACCAGGGATTTTGAACCGGCATGGGGACCAAAATCGCCTTCATGGATTTCACGCAAGATATCTTGGCCCTCCTCAGGAGAAACACAATGTTGGAATACACCTGAAACACTGCATCGGTGTAACTCGCCATTGTGAATAACCATGGACTTGGATCGCCGGACTATCTGTCTGGCTAGCACTTCATCTTCTGGTAACTCGCCCCGGTTCATATACGCCAGATATGGAACCGTCCAATCCGGAATTATATGTAAAGAGGCAACTAACTGTGCCTCTGGATCAGGAATAACCAAATCCTCCTCTATGGGCATCTTTACAGACGGGTTATGCAGGATATCGAGAAAGGTATTGGGTGGCACCGGTTTACGTTGAGACCCCAGCCGGCTTAAAGCATCTGCTGCTTCGTTTTTGCGCCGATCAATGTGCTCAACCTGATAACCTTTCAAGTGACCAGCCACAACATCCACCTCTCACTTGTAAGCCGCCATGAGGGGATCCTTAGACTCCCAAGTGCCAGAAACTTGTTGAACCACCAGATCTGAATCTCCAAAGCACCGAACCCGGCTTAAGTTCATTTCCTTGGCCACACGGAGACCATGGAGTAAGGCCTCATACTCAGCTGCATTGTTAGTACAAGGAAACATTAAGCGGAGAACATAACAAGTTTTATCACCTCGAGGGGAAGTAAGAACAACTCCAGCCCCCGAGCCCTCCAACTGTATGGACCCATCAAAGTGGATAGTCCAGTATGTGCTGTCCGGTTTGTCTTCTGGTGCCTGCAACTCAGTCCAGTCGTTAATGAAATCCACAAGAGCCTAAGACTTGATAGCTGTACGAGGTATGCATTTCAAACTGTGTGGTCCAAGCTCAATAGCCCACTTAGCAACCCGGCCAGTTGCCTCCCTGTTCTGGATGATATCCCCCAAAGGAGCAGAACTGACCACTGTGATGGGATGGCCCTGAAAGTACCATTTAAGCTTCCGACTTGCCATGAAAACCCCATACACTAGCTTCTGCCAATGCGGATATCTTTGCTTTGACTCAATTAACACCTCACTGATATAATAAACCGGCCTTTGAACCGGATACTCCTTCCCAGCCTCCTTGCGTTCGACCACAATGGCTACGCTGATAGCCCAGGCGTTAGCAGCGACGTATAACAACAAGGGTTCCTTATCAACCGGAGCAGCAAGAACTGGTGGTTCAACCAGCTGTCTCTTCAAGTCCTCAAACGCCGCATTAGCCGCGTCACTCCAGACAAAGTTGTCTGTTTTCTTCAACATCTGATACAGCGCGATCGCCTTTTCTCCCAAGCGGCTGATAAACCGGCTTAGGGCTGCAATTCGACCCGCCAGTCGCTGAACATCATTGATAAATGCCGGTTTAGCCAAGGATGTAATCGCTTTGATCTTTTCCGGATTAGCCTCAATGCCTCTGTTAGACACTAGAAAGCCTAAGAGCTTGCCTGCCGGAACACCAAAAACGCACTTATCTGGATTAAGCATCATTTTATAAACCCGAAGACTGTTAAAGGTCTCCTTGAGGTCATCTATCAATGTCTCCTTCTTCCTAGACTTTACCACAATGTCATCCACATAAGCATGAACGTTGCACCCAATCTGAGTATGAAGACAATTCTGCACACAGCGCTGATAAGTCGCCTGGGCACTCTTGAGCCCAAAGGGCATAGACACATAGCAGAAGGCTCCAAAGGGAGTGATAAAGGCTGTTTTCTCCTGGTCCTTAACTGCCATTTTGATCTGATGATAACCGGAATAAGCATCTATAAAACTCAAACGCTCACAATCCACCGTAGCATCGATGATCTGATCAATACGCGGGAGAGCAAAAGGATCTGCTAGACAAGCTTTGTTCAAGTCTGTGTAATCCACACACAGACGCCAAGTGCCGTTCTTCTTAAGCACTAGCACCGGATTGGCCAGCCACTCCGGATGAAAAACTTCAATGATAAACCCAGCAGCCAATAGCCGGGCTACTTCTTCTCCATTGGCCTTGCGTCGTTTTTCATTGAAGCGGCGAAGAAACTGCTTGATCGGTTTAAACTTGGGATCAATATTGAGAGTGTGCTCAACGAGTTCCCTCGGTACACCTGGCATGTCAGAAGGCTTCCATGCAAAAATGTCCCGGTTCTCACGGATGAACTTGATGAGCACACTTTCCTATTTTGGATCCAGATTTGTGTTGATACTAAACTATTTGGATGAATCGCCAGGAACGAAATCAACAAGTTTAGTTTCATCAGCTGGTTTGAACTTTAGGGTCGGGTCATGCTCTGTGGTGGGCTTCTTCAGAGGAGTCATATCCACCGGATCAACATTGTCCTTGTAGAATTTCAACTCTTTCGTTGCACAAACCGATTCAGCATAGGCCGCATCACCTTCCTCACATTCCAGAGCGATCTTATGGCTACCATGAACCGTGAAGGTTCCTTTGTGACCTAGCATCTTGAGCTGCAGATAAACATAACATGGCCTTGCCATGAATTTAGCATAAACCGGGTGTCCAAATAACGCATGGTACGGACTTCTGATCTTGACTACTTCAAAGGTCAGCGTCTCGGATCTTGAATCATGATCATCTCCAAAAATCACTTCAAAGGTCAGCCGATTTACCAGGCACCACTCCGTGAAAAACGGTGTTTGACGGTCTAAGATTCTTATATGTCAATCCCAGACGCCGGAAGGTTTCATAATACAAGATATTGATACTGCTCCCTCCGTCCATGAGTACCTTGGTGAACTTATAACCTCCCACCTGTGGTGCAACCACCAAAGCTAGGTGACCCGGATTATCAACCCGGGGCGGATGATCCTGGTTGCTCAGACCAGCGTAGATAATGGGGCACTACCGGTTCAACAGAGTTTACTGCCCTTTTATGGAGTTTCTGATCGCGCTTGCACAAGCTAGTAGTGAAGACATGATACTGTCCACCGTTTAACTGCTTTGGGTTGCTCTGATAACCCGACTGCTGTTGATTCCCCTGATTACCCTGTTGATGGTTACCACCTTGGTTATTCTGATTGCCCTGATTATTCTGAAACCCTGAGTTTGAACCGCCACCATCGTAACCCGACCCATGAAATCCTGGACCAGAACCACTAGATGGACCCTGATCATACCGGAAAAGATCAGAGTTTTTGAATTCCCTCATGATGTGGCAATCCTTCCAAAGGTGTGTGGCCGGAACCTCCTTTGTCCCGTGCTTTGGGCAGGGCTGGTTTAGCAGGCGTTCCAGATTCATTCCTCCACCGCACTGGGGCGGTTTACCCTTACGGTGCTGCATATTACCCTACATACTGGTGTTAGCCACAAAATCGGAGTTGTCCGCTTTACGCTTACCGTTGTTTCCGTGGCCCGCCTGGTTATGCTGTCCCTTTGAACCGGCATTCTTCTTTCCCTTCTCCTGTTTCTCTTCATCAGAATCAGGGTCCTTGGTATTATCAGAATCAACATACTTAACCAGAGCCGCCATGAGTGTTCCCATATCATTGCAGTGATGCTTGAGCCGTCCCAACTTCATTTTTAGTGACTTAAACCGGCAATTGCCCTCCAACGTCACAATTGCCATATCCGAATTGATGCGGCCGGACGAATGCAAAATTTCCGAAACCCCGCGTACCCAATGGGTTGTTGATTCATTCTCTCCTTGGACACAAGCTGCCAGATCTACAATGGACATTGGTTGCTTGCATGTATCTCTGAAGTTTGCTATGAACTTGGCCTTCAACTCATCCCAGGAATTGATCGAGTTAGCAGGCAGGCTCTTTAGCCAGGTGCGAGTCATTCCTTCTAGCATCATGGTGAAGTATTTTGCACACGCCGCTTCATCCACATCTAGCATCTCCATTGCCATCTCATAACTCTCGACCCACGCCTCGGGGGGCTGATCAGCGGTATAGTTAGGCACCTTGCGTGGACCTTTGAAATCTTTGGGCAACCGCACATTACGGAGAGCCGAGATGAGACACGACACTCCCCAGGAGCTGAAGGCAAGCCCGTTCCCTCGTTCTACTGACACCGCTGGCTGAACCAGGGCGGGTTGATTATGACCCGCGTGTTGTGCTGCTAATGCAGCCTCCCTTCACGCTCTGCCATTATCCACCACATCCTGAGCATTCAAACCGCCGTTCGCCGGATTAGGCCCTCGAGGGGCATCATGATGCCGCGCACTGCTTGACACGGCCGATTCGTCTATGCACCTGCTATAACTCTTGCTCGGACAAGGGGTTGAATGTATTCTGTCTCGGCTGTAGGAATAAGCCTGTGTTTTTTGCTGTACAACGGCGGTTTGAAGAAGATCCCTGGCTCGTCGAGTCTCAATCGTTGCTAATGAATCACCCTCCATCGGTGTATCCGCCAAACGTGATGCTGCCGCGATCATATTATCCAAAGGGCTAGAAAAGTGACCCGGAGGTGTTGCTACATATTGCGGCGGGTTGTCCGTCTGTCGAGGCGGGTCCATAGCTCGTGACTGATCCGGTGCCGCCCCGGGTGCCTCGGTCCGGTTTACTCCTGCCGGATTGCTAGGCCCGGCTCCTAGTGTACCGAAGAGATTCAGACCCTCGTAAACTTGCGGCAGTCGAGACCGGTACTTCCTTCTCATAACTTCATTTGATGCGTTCTGATCCAGCATAAGCCGGTAATTCTGTGCCTGAATCTGTTGTGATTGGGCATCTAAAGCGGCCCGCTCTTCATCCATCCTGGCCTCCTCAGCTGCCAAGTCCGCCTTGGCCTGAGCTATATGATCCTTTAGCTTCGTAACATCCGCATTATGCTGAACTTGAGTCTCCGGAGTCACCGCTGTAGTCAACAATGCCGTAAAAGCGTCCAGTAAACCGGCAAGAACTTGAGCCGGCCAGCGCGCCGGGCCTCCCGCCGCGGCAGCCGATCCGGAGACCATTGCTGCTGTAGATGAAGATTGCACGGTGGGTTGTGTACCGGCCATGAAGATCGCCACCCGGTTCGGCGGTTCAAGGGGACCCGGAATACTATCACCATCGGAATATCCCGGTGGGCGCCAACTATCGTGGAAATATCACGTCAGATGTCCTAGCAGAAGGACTTAGTCGTGGAGCCATCCCAATGATATTAGCCTAAAGGGGTTAAACCGGACAAGGGACACGAGAGTTTTATACTAGTTCAGCCCCTTACGATGAAGGTAAAAGCCTACGTCTAGTTGTGATGGGATTATTGGGGTTTCGATGACCAGGGAGCAAATACGCTTTGCCTGGGTCTCGAGTTGTTGTTTCTTGTCCCTGAACCGCCGCCGGGTCGTCCCTTTATATACACAGGGTGACGCCCGGCCGGTTTACAGAGTCCCAAGGCCGGCTCATACAAGTGTCCGGCTCGGTCCCTCCCTTTCCCTAACTTACAATACAAGTTATACAACTATGGCGGTTTACCAGTATGGGCCCTAATCCGCCTCTGGGCTCTGAGCCTCTGAGCCTTATCAATAAAGCGCCATCTTCTTTGTCTTCCTGGGCTTCAGTATAGTTGAGTGTGAACCGGCCCCTCCTGGGCGGTTTACACTCTGTAGTTATATCCTCAACAGGATCCATGTATGAGAACAAAGTGTGAACTTTGGTTGACTTGCCTGATGATCGGCAAGCAATAGAGAATAAATGGATCTTCAAGAAGAAGACTGACGCTGACGGTAATGTTACTGTCTACAAAGCTCGACTTGTTGCAAAAGGTTTTTGACAAGTTCAAGGAGTTGACTACGATGAGACCTTCTCACCCGTAGCGATGCTTAAGTCCGTCCGAATCATGTTAGCAATTGCCGCATTTTATGATTATGAAATTTGGCAAATGGACGTCAAAACTGCATTCCTTAATGGGTATCTTAAAAAAGAGTTGTATATGATGCAACCAGAAGGTTTTGTCGATCCAAAAGGTGCTCACAAAGTGTGCAAGCTCCAGCGATCCATTTAAGGACTGGTTCAAGCCTCTCGGAGTTGGAATATATGCTTTGGTAGTGTGATCAAAGCATATGGTTTTATACAGACTTTTGGAGAAGCCTGTATTTACAAGAAAGTGAGTGGGAGCTCTGCAGCATTTCTGATATTAAATGTGGATGACATATTATTGATCGAAAATGATACTAAATTTCTGAATAGCATAAAAGGATATTTGAATAAGAAAGTTTCAATGAAAGACCTTGGTGAAGCTGCTTATATATTGGGCATCAAGATCTATAGAGATAGATCAAGACGCTTAATTGGACTTTCATAAAGCACATACCTTGATAAAGTTATGAAGAAGTTCAAAATGGATCAAGCAAAGAAAGGGTTCTTGCCTGTGTTGCAAGGTATGAAGTTGAGTTAGACTCAATGCCCGACCACTGGAGAAGATAGAGAGAAAATGAAAGTCATTCCCTATGCTTCAGCCATAGGTTCTATCATGTATGCAATGCTGTGTACCAGACCTGATGTGTGCCCTGCTATTAGTTTAGCAGGGAGGTACCAAAGTAATCCAGGAGTGGATCACTGGATAGCAGTCAAGAACATCCTGAAATACCTGAAAAGGACTAAGGATATGTTTCTCATTTATGGAGGTGACAAAGAGCTTGTCGCAAACGGTTACGTTGATGCAAGCTTTGACACTGATCCGGATGACTCTAAGTCAAAAGCCGAATACATATTTTTATTGATTGGTGGAGCTGCTAGTTGGTGCAGTTCCAAGTAGAGCATCGTGGCGGAATCTATGTGTGAAGCGGAGTACATAGTTGCTTCGGAAGCAGCAAATGAAGGAGTCTGGATGAAGGACTTCATATCCAATCTAGGTGTCATACCTAGTGCATCGGGTCCAATGAAAATCTTTTGTGACAATACTGGTGCAATTGCCTTGGTAAAGGAATCCAAATTTCACAAGAGAACCAAGCACATCAAGAGACGCTTCAATTCCATCCGCGATCAAGTCAAGGAGGGAGACATTAGAGATTTGCAAGATACATACGGATCAGAATGTTGCAGAGCCGTTGACTAAGCCTCTCTCACGAGCAAAATATGATCAGCACCAAGACTCCATGGGTGTTAGAATAATTACAATGTAATCTAGATTATTGACTCTAGTTCAAGTGGGAGACTGAAGGAAATATGCCCTAGAGGCAATAATAAAGTTGTTATTTATATTTCCTTATATCATGATAAATGTTTATTATTCATGCTGGAATTGTATTAACCGCAAACTTAGTACATGTGTGAATACATAGACAAACATAGTGTCACTAGTATGCCTCTACTTGACTAGCTCGTTAATCAAAGATGGTTAAGTTTCCTAGCCATGGACAAAGAGTTGTCATTTGATGAACAAGATCACATCATTAGAGAATGATGTGATTGACTTGACCCATCCGTTAGCTTAGCACTATGATCGTTTAGTTTATTACTATTGCTTTCTTCATAACTTATACATGTTCCTATGACTATGAGATTATGAAACTCCCGAATACCGGAGGAACACTTAGTGTGCTATCAAACGTCACAATGTAACTGGTTGATTATAAAGATGATCTACAGGTGTCTCCGATGGTGTTTGTTGAGTTGGCATAAATCAAGATTAGGATTTATCACTCGGATTGTCGGAGAGGTATCTCTGGGCCCTCTCGGTAATGCACATCACTATAAGCCTTGCAAGCAATGTGACTAATGAGTTAGTTACGGGATGATGCATTACAGAACGAGTAAAGAGACTTGCCGGTAACGAGATTGAACTATGTATTGAGATACCGACAATCGAATCTCGGGCAAGTAACATACCGATGACAAAGGGAACAACATATGTTGTTATGCGGTTTTGACCCATAAAGATCTTCGCAGAATGTAGGAACCAATATGAGCATCTAGGTTCCGCTATTCATTATTGACTCGAACCCGTAGGGTCCGAATGCTTAACCTTCGATGACGATTAGTATTACGAGTTTATGTGTTTTGATGTACCGAAGGTAGTTTGGAGTCTCGGTGTGATCACGGACAAGACGAGGAGTCTCGAAATGGTCGAGACATAAAGATTGATATATATGACGATGTTATTCAGACACCGGATGAGTTTTGGGGGTCACCGGATAAATATCGGAGTGTCGGGGGGTTATCGGAACCCCCGGGGGAACTAATGGGCCAACATGAGCCTTGTGTGTGAGAGAGAGGAGGGGGCCTTAGGGCTGGCCACCCCCCTTAAGGAGTCCTAATTGGACAAGGAGGGGGGTGGCGCCCCCTCTTTCCCTCCCTCTCTCCCTCTTCTTCCTTCCCCCTCTTATCGGGGGTGTCGTGCGACATATGCCAAAGGATGGCTTATCATGGAGGGGGCTAGTAAGACGTCGCCGATGCCAGGAAACGGGATAAGGCGAAGACATGCACGCTGGCGAATCTTACCCAGGTTCGGGGCTCTCCTCGGAGATAACACCCCTAGTCCTGCTCTGCAGGGTCTCCGCATGATCACTCAAGCAACAATGGTGGCTACATACTAGATGAGGCTCTGCAGGGTCTCCTCTCTCTATGTGTGTGTGTGGATGAACTAAGGACTGGATGAGGCTCAACCGAAACTAAGTGATGCTTGTCTCCGAAGAGGACGTCTATCTTGATCTTGTCGATTGGTGAGCAGGAAAGGCCGGGCACAATGCCATGAAAACGGTCCGACTGGGCAGCAGCTGCTTCTCTTTGATTTTCAACTTCTCCATGGTATCACGGTAAATGATGTTGATGTTGCTACCGCCGTCTATCAAGACTCGGGAGAGACAAACAGCTCGCCTCTTAGTTGCAAGGGTAGCATCCAACACCAGGGCATAGGAAGGAGAAGGCATTACTTTTGGGTGGTCAGCTCGGCTCTAGCTGATTGGCTTCTCAGACCAGTGCATGAATTCTGGAGCTGTTGAGGCAATTGCATTCACTTCTCGGTGCTGCTGATGTCGGCTGTGTTTGTCGTTGGCGATGCTGGTGAAGACGACATAAGCACCATGCTCTTTAGGGTAATCATCTTGGACTTGTCCGACTACTAGACCAGCGGGCGGCTGCTGAGGAGGCGGAGCCGATGGGCCAGCAAGTGGAGCAGGCAGTCCTTCTGCCTTGGCGATATGGACTAGCCAGTGGCACTTCCGAGTTGTGTGGTTGGACAGCTTTGCACCGCTGTGGAACTTGCAGGGGCATCAAGGGTCTGCTCAAAAGAGAAGGCGGGCAACCAGGCTGGCTTGGCGCCCTTCTAGCGCTTGGGGAGTGGCTGCCCTTCAGGCTGTTGGTCTTCAATTGTTGCCACCTGCCGGCTGGTGGAGGCCGGCTGGGGGGCTTTGCGCTTGTTGTCGTTCAGGTGCTGGCGCCGGCTATTGTCTCCTGCCGACCTTCGAGGAGCCGGAGGGATCACCTTCCCAGAGGGTTCCACACGGAGCTCCGACTTCATGGAGGAGTTGGCAGTGGCGTACTTGTCTGCTATGATCAGCAGCTCGTTGAGCGTGGCCGGCTCGTCGCAGAGAAGCTTGTGTTTGAGTAAGGTGCCCTCTCGGCACCCGGCAGTGAAGTACTCGATTGCTTGGACCTCGTGCACCCCTTCAGAGGAGTTGTGGAGCTCAGCCCACTGCGTCAGGTAGTTGCGGGTGGACTCGTTGGGGCCTTGGATGCACAGTGAGAGCTGGCGAGGCTTAGGAGGCCGCTTGTAAGTGCTGGTGAAGTTGCGGACGAAGACTTCAGTGAAATTTACCCAACTATTGATGCTGCAGGGCTTCAGGCTGTTCAGCCATGTCCGGGCCGTGCCCTGGAGCATGAGCGAAACGTACTTCACGGCAACGCGCTTGTTGCTGTTTGCTATGCTGACGACTGTGGAGTAGTCGACCAGCCAATCTGCCAGCTTCACAGAGCCGTTGTACTTGGGCGTGTCTCGTGGGAGTGTGAATCCTTTGGGGAAGGGCTCGTCACAGATGCGAGGGCCGAAACAAGGCGGGACCAACGCGTCTTCTTCTTCTAGCGCCAGGGATCGATTGAGATGGTCGATCCAATGGCGGGCGTCATTCTCTCTGATTCCCTCTTGGCGGCCCAGCCGGTCGCCGAGAGTTGGGTGGTCAACAGGCGGCGGGGAGGCATGCCTCTCCCTCCATGGAGGAGGAGGAGGCAGACGATCGTCCCGTTATTCCACTGCTCGTGGGCGACCGTCTTGGTCGCGCTCGATGGTGAGGCGTGTGTGGCTGCGGCTTGCAGTTGGTTCTTTGTCTTGTCTGTCGCGGACGCCATCTGTCGGCGTCCGGGAGGTCGCGCCTTCATCTCGGCGAGGGGGCGGGTTGTCATTCCGTCGGCCAGGTTCTTGCGCGGCAACCGCGTCAATGAGCTACTGGACGCGCTCCGTCATGTAGCGACGCTCGTCGCCCTCAAGGTTGTCCAGCTCGTCTCACTACAAAAAAAATGCACTTCCGTGATGATACATGTTTGTCACAGTAGGTCGCGTTTTTGTCATGCATGTACATCCATGACGATTTTATGACAGAATCAAGATAGTCATACCTGTGCTGTCGTAGAAGTGTTCCTGACATTACCAAAATTATCATCACGGAAGTGTCCAATTCCATGACGATAAATCGCGCGTCACAGAAGTGCTTTCCTCAAGGGTGACCGACACGTGGCATCCACTGTAACGGAACGCCGGGTCCGGTTTTGGTTCCGATAACCCGTTAACAGCCCCGACCAATGGGGATTTTCCATGTGTAAAATCATCATTGGCTGGAGGAAACACGTGTCAGCTCACCGTTGGGACATATGTCATCCACTCATTGGACCGAAGGCACCTATGATACGGCGACACGTGGCATGGCCCAACAGAGGCCCATTCTTGTGAAAAGGCCGGCCTGTTTGACTTGGTCAAAAGGTGGCGGGCTGGCCCACAGAAAGCCTGTTAACGACATGTTCACATATAGCCCATTTACAGCTCGCTAACCCAGGGCCCGTTATGACCTCTCCGAATTAGGCCCAATAGCGTCATCTGGGCCGTCCAATATGATTCCAGCCCGTTTTAACAGCCCGTGGTGAAACTGGCCCGTAATGAACAGTCTATCACTTTATGCCCATTAACGGCCCGTTATTCCATTGGGCCGTTTCCAGCCCAAGTTATCTTTCGGCCTTCTCAGGGCCCATTGATTCTTGGGCTCATTTGCAGCATTCAGTTACATACGACCCGTTACTGTCATTTTCTGCTTGTGGGCCAAATTCAGCCCGTCGTTACAGTCGGCCCGTTTGTGGACCGTTAATACGTTGGGCCGTTTTCATGTCAAAAAAAACCCTTTGGGCTTTTTTCATAGAGTTATCAAATACGGCCTATTAACGGCCCGTTATGGTCCAGGAATAGTATGACCCATGATTGGCGAAATGATGATGCGCCCCGTAGAAGGCCCATGGATCCTACGGCCCGTATGAGGCCCATGGATCGTACGACCCGTAGAAGGCCCATGGATCGAACGACCTGTAGAAGGCCCATGGACCCTACGGCCCGTAGAAGGCCCATGGATCTAAGGCCCGTATAGAAGGCCAATGGATCCTACGACCCTTATAGAAGGCCAATGGATCCTACGGCCCAAAGAAGGCCCATGGATCATACGGCCCGCAGGAGGCCCATGGTTACAACAGTCCATGTGTTGCCATGATTATTTTGGCCTAGTTACCAAAAATAGGCTATTGTGGCCACTAGAAAAACACAGAAAAAGAACTACAGTGACTACAAGCAAACAACTAAACAAGACAATAAGGAAATAAATAAGCAAGCAATTAACGCTAGCCTATTACCGCTATTACACATATTACATCCACTGGGCATCAAAGTTCGCCACCAGTGCAAATATAGGGAACAAAGCAGCATATTACATACACTGGCCGTCAAAATTGGCCACCAGTGCAAATAAACACGTCAGCAAAACAAGAGCATAACTGAAACAACTTCAGAAGAGCTCAATAAACATTATCATGGGTATCCACCATGCTGGCAATAAGCTTAGCAAGCTTATTAGCTTTGTCCTGTTTGGCGCTAAAATCCTCCAACGCTTGCTGTTTGCACCAGAAAGTATGCATCTGAATGCTCTAGGGACTTTGTAGTCCTTCCGCTTCTTGTCGCAGCACAGCTGATCGATGTCTTTCAACTTGTAGTTGAGACTCAAGAAACCGAACTGATTCAGACAGTGAGTTTGAATAGCTTGTGAAAGCGGTAGTGTCGAGTAACTCGAACACTAAACCAAGACAGGACTTTGGGGTTGTCTCGCTGTCTTCAAGATAGTCTTCCTTAGCTGTTTTATCAGCTTTATTGGAGACCAACAAGGATGTGTCACTATCCTGAACCTTATCTACATTACTTCCTTTACCATTGCTTAATAAGGCACTCTTCCCCAATATTCTGTCAGCATTCTAAAAGAAGAAACAAGCAGACACATAACAAGTTTAGCATGTACTAGTATATGAAACTCATTTTGGTGAACCAGTTCATTAGTAAGGTGGACAGGATTAAACTACCAAGTCTTCTATTGCCAAGTACTAGTACATAATAAAAGCATCAAACAAACATATATCTGTGTCCTATGGTCACTGCATTGTCTTGCCAAATCAAAATAGAGACACGGTTCAAATCATATTAGTTCAAGATAAAGCAGCAGTGAAAGAATACAAAGCGTGGGAAACTACACGGCACAACAAGATTTCAAATGGGTACCACGGGTCTACATGTACAACAACACTATTGGCTCTGTTGTGATGCTAGTAATGTGCATGATATGAAAGTCAACTGTATACACAATTAAAATTGAAATCAATAGAGCTACTGATAAGAGCAAACCTGTTAAAGAAACATGCATGAACATACCTGTTGTGCCATTGGAGTTTCGATTGGATCCTTCAATTTAAAAATAAGTTTGTATGAGTAAATACAGTGATACAAGAGCAAAGCAATCATAGTTAAAAAAGGCGCGCCTAAGCGAGCACTTAAGCGCGCCTAGGCTCTAGGCGTTGGCAAAACGCATTGCGCATAACTACGCTTAATCTATGCATAACTGCGCATAAGCATGCGCTTTGGTCAGTAAAGCGCAAGGCGGTGGCAAAACGCACAATTAACGCCTAGCGCTCTTTTGAAGTATGATAGCAATGGAATCTTAAATTAGAACAGTTGTTCTTCAGGTTTAGGCACTTGTTCTACATGAACAGAGTACAATAAGACGCAAGAATATAATACTTAAAAATAGAAAATGAGCTCATAGACCTTACCACATTCTTGGTTTGGGACCAGTACAGAACAAGGCGTTCCCAGTCATCGTCCAGTAAATGTGTCTCAGGAGAACGTAAGGGAATTTGATGAGTTTCTTTGCCGGTGAAGTGCGTTTTCTTCAGGTAATTCCGATACTGCCACCAAGCATTCTTGAAGATAGCAGAGGTATTAGCACAGGTTACCTCATCCTGAGTTTCCAAATCGGTCATTCTCTATAGAGAAAAATGGGAAAATTTGCTGTATTATAACCATCATGGAGGTAGGATGTATGAGACAAAGCAAAGTAATTGCCATGAATAACATTACTTACACATAACTCCTGGACAAACACCTGCAACTGGCATTTTCCTTCATATTCAGTATAATATTTCCAAGATGGCAAGATACACACATACGATTTAACAACATCAAATGTGATAGATGCTAAACTACGACTACGGGTTGTGCTTCCTCCACAGGAATAGGCGTACTAACTGGTGGAGTTGGGGTTCGCCGTGATAGTACTAGCCCTTTGGGCACTAGAGCTGCCTTACTAACTGCTCTTGTTTGGGAGCTCTGTGGTGGAGATGGTGCTGTGTCAATAGGAACTGGGTTACTATCGGCTGGGGTTGGGGTTAGATTGGGTGAAGTTGGTTCTCTGTCCATCACAATAGGGGTACAATCTGAGAGAGTTTGAGTTATGTGTGGTAGGGCTGGTTCTTGTGCATGTACAACCAGGGTGCTATTTTCCACCAAGAGGTAACACTGTTTTATTTGAAGACCATGTTTTTAGTCCGCTAGATACTGGCATTACCCGCTACAATTCAAATGGCTGATAAATAGGAAACATAGTTGAATGTACAAACTTTGTATGAGAGACAGATGCAATAGATAGTGTGGAAAAAAGAGGACATGAAATAGTTGACATGTATATTGTTTAACTAAAACGGATAGCATGACATAATTTCACATATATGATGTCTATCTAAACTGGATAGCATAGCATAACATAATTCAAAGATATGATGAATAACTAAACAGGATCGCATGACATAATTCACCTACATGTTATCTAAGTAATCAGGATCGCGTCATTTAACTCACATATGTGATTTATATGCTAAATAGAGGGCATTCGATATGATGTCTGAACTAAGAACATGGTGTTGAATATTGTGTATATGATGTCTAAACTATGCAATGCAAGACACCATATGCATGATATGAGCAGTATAATCGTGCCAAGTTAGAGCATACACCTTAGTGGGGGAATAGGACTGGTCATCTGTCTCTGAATCCATCTCTAAGGAGCTATTGGGACCCAACAAGAGATCTATTTCGACAGGTAGCACTGTCTGCTCTGAAGGCCTTGTTTTTACTCCAGATTTTTCCATCTCCCACCCAAATGGCTGATTCACAGGAAGAGTAGTTTAATGTACAAACATTGTCGACAAATGGAAATGTAATGAAGAAAAGGATGGGCAACATATCATTCAAATATATGATGCCTGGTTAAACAGGATGGCATTGCACATTTCACATATATTATGGCTGGCTAAAATACATGAGACTGCATAATTCCCATATATGATATAGAAACTAAACAGGTGGCATTACAGAACATGTCTAAACTAAGCAGATGACATATATGATGTCAAAAGTAGGCACTGCAAGGCAACATATGCATGATATGACTAACATCATCATGCCAAGGTAGAGCAGACACCTTGGGGGGTAAATAGGAGTGGTTAGCGGCGTCTGAATTCGCCTCAGAACAGATATCTTCCTCTGGATTACAATCTGGAGAGGGGTGGGGAGGGTTTGCCATTGAACCCACCATGGAGCGATGACTGCATGACATCGTATTGCCGCGCAAAACTCTTCTCTTTTTCTCTACATGTTCAGCATGACTGTGTACAATATCTGACATGCATATGAAAAAATATGGTGAGATTATGTAAGGAGAGCATGCAAAAATTTAGAGTGATGGTAACAACCAGTGGATGGATCCAAAACTAATGATAGCAGGCTAATGATTGCTTTAATTTAATAAAAAGACAGATGATGATTGCTTTACTATTTGTGCCTAGATGAACAACATAGGCATACCCTAGGTGAACCAGATATTAGACAGACATACTATTCATTGCTGCCTCGATATGTGCCCCACAACTAATTTAGAACTCAATTTTGAACATTAATTTGGACCTGACTTGGAGTCCAAGAGGTGAACAGGACGATAAAGTAGTAGGTAATTTTAAGCAATGCATAACATAAGCAGAAACAAAAGAGTGCGACCTCTCTTGTGGACCCGTGTACTCCTCAGGTTCATCTGCTGAGTCGATGATGATGATGCTGTTGCGGTGGGTGCTGGCGGCAGGGAAGGAGATCTAAGGCGGCGAAAGACGGTCAGGAGTCATGATGTATGGTTTTGTGGATGCTTCTGTCGATGGAGCAGATCAGGTGAGGTGGATTATGTCGCGGCAGGAGCAAGACAAACCACACAAAGTTCCCTTCGACACCTACCTGTAACTGAAGTAATTCTGCAAGGGCTCATTTGGCTTGCATGATTCTAAAAACGCCGGGATAGGAAAAACACCGGAATAGGATAGGAATGCACATGGTAAACAAAGCATTTGTAAACATAGGATTTCTTCAACTTGGGTGTTTGGTTTACAGGAATTGGAAGAGGAGAGGAATGCAAAGAAACATGGCCAAAATAAAGTGAAACCATATGAAAGCGTGTACAGTTAGAATGTTATTCTGCCACTAATGCACTTGGTCTTGTTTTCATGCATAGGATTTTGAAAAGTAGGTCCAGGTGGATGTTTTGCTTCATTCCTTTCAACAAAATGCATGAATAATTGAATAGTAGAGTGCCATTGGAAAATTCCCTATTGCTATGTTTTTCCATTGAGCCAAAATAGCCCTAATGGATCGACATGAATGTATAGTAATAAGTGATGCAACAAGTGTACAACCTCTTTGCCGTAGCCGTGTAGACCTCAACATCATTGGGTTGGTCGCTGAAGCAGTTGAGGCAGAGGTGGCTGTCGGAGGTGTGGAGGAAGATCTGAGGAATCTGTAGACAGCGTCCAGGGCACTGCTCTATTGTGATGGATCATTCTGTTGTTGGAGCAGCTCCGGTGAGCCGTAAGACGTCAAGGCTGAAGCAGCACAAGACAGACATCGTCAATCTCAAGTGGGATTCTAATAGCATCTCCAATAGATGATGTAAAATTTACATCACCAAAAACCACCTGACTACAACAGATGAGGTAAAAACTGTTGACTCTGAAGTTAACTGTCGAAACTGAAATTTACTATGGAATTTGAATGTTACTGTCGAAACTGAACACAATGGTAGCAGAGAGGCACTTGACATGTAGTTTAGGGAGGGCCTGCAGTTCATCTTCAACCTGCACCCCCTGAGCCGCCAGCCACCACCGGCCGAACCGCCGGCCCCAGCGCCGCCTCGCCACCCCGAAACAACTCCCCACCGCCGCCCCGGCCAACCCTCTAGGCCCGCCGCCCCCACCCTGAACCCTAAGATAGATAGTGGGGTACCTCTCCGGCGAGCCCCCGTCCCCGCTGCGGGTGGTTCTTCATTAACTCCGGCGAGCCCCCCCAGCCCCTGAAAATCGACTGACCCAAAAGCCGATTCAGTCGACTGAAGTGTGGCTAAATCGGAGTAGAGCAGCAGCACAAGCGAGGGAGAGAGCAGCAGCAGCAGCTGGGCGAGCGAGCGATCGAGCGAGAGCCAGAGCAGCAGTAGCAGATCCGGCTGGTATGGCCGCCGCCGCCGAAGGGGCCTCGCACTGGGGGAGAGCCACCATGGAGATGTCGCCCGCGGCGCCAGCTTTAAGGTAGCCGCTCCATGGGGGTGCGGGATGGAGCACAGTCGGCGCTGGGAGGTCGATTTAAGGAGAAGGTGCGATGCGATGAGTGTACAACCTCTTTGGTGGCGCCGAGTAGGCCTCGCCTTCGTCCGAGGATTCGGTGAGGATGCTGCAGTTCCGGTGGAGTAGGTTAAGGCAGCGCTGTGGTGATGGAGCAGCCGCGATAGACGAGGCGATCGTCGGAGCAGCTCCTTGGAGGTGGAGGACGGGGCGGCTGAACCGGTGGGACGATGAGATGGACGACGGATCCTCATTCGGGGAGGTGGACGAGGGACGTCGAGCTATTGCGGTGGACGACGTCGTCGGGGAAGAGGCTCCGGCTGGGCAACAATGAGGTGGTGGACGGAGGAGGGTGGGGTTTCGCGGTTGGAGCGGAGAGGTTATGGCGGCCTGGGATTTCGAATGGTGAAAAGGGGGCGGTGGGAGGGGGTAAACCATGACTTAGGGACGCGCTTGTCCAAAATGTAGGGTGTGTTACAAAAGTACCCCCCCACCACCAAATTGAACTAGCGGCCCTTTCGGCTCAGGGTTAGAAAGGGGATTTTGCGTGTCGGGATTTGGCAGCTGGAGGGAGTTTTTGCGCGCTTTGTAATTTCGGGATAGCAAGGCGCGAGTTGTGAAGGCGCCAGTTTTGGGAGCACGATATCTGAATTTTTGGGATATAACAAGACGCGGGTTGAATTTTAGCGACAAGCCTAATGTGTAGTAATATTGTACTTGTACGTACCAAATCAATTCGCACTTCCCTCAACCAAAAATAAAACGAAAAAATAAAACTATTCACACCACACAAAGAGAGAGTCTTGCCCCGTTTTACTATACAAATGCTATTCAAAGCTACTCCCTCCTTCCATCTATATAGGGCCTAATGCATTTTCCGATGCTAGCTTTGACCAAATATTAGAGCAATAATATATGACATGCAACTTACACAAAGCACATTGTTAAATTCGTCTGTGAAAGGTTCTTTCAATGATATAATTTTCACATTGTGCATGTCATGTACTATTAATCTTGTCAATAGTCAAAGGCAGTCTTAAAAAACTCATTACACCCTATATAGATGGAAGGAGGGAGTATGAATCCATGTTATGTACAATTAAATTTTTTCGCTTGTTGTATAATGCATGTAACCTACTAATACCAACATTTTAGTGCATTCCAAATGTCTATACTACCGCTGCAATTCGAACCAAATTTGAATTCGTTTCTCTATTTCAATAAGAATCTACAATCATGATTGTTGGCAACTTCAACCATCATTCGTGTATTACCTTAATAACACACCACATGATTACTATAGAGATAGATATGATCTATGTGTACTACATGAACTCAAATTCTATTTTTTGAATACACTTGATGTTGATTCCAAATAATAGTACATTTGATGTACTAACTATATATTCATAATCCAAACCATGTTCCATACGTACACCGTGTTTATCACACAAAGTATAGTGCCCCGCCCCCTACATTATGACAAGTATTTAGACCTGAGTTGCAAAAGCCACACATTAGCCCAAATTATAACCAATGTTCTACATTATGATATCTTTTTCAAGTGCCCGTATCCACTTTTTATAATGAATTATGATCTTTGTTCGTCTTTTACACCTTCACGATCCTCTTCTATTTGTAGCTAGCTAGCGCTAACTTTCTATCGTGCATGCACATGCCCGCCCCCTTCTCACCCACCCTTAGCATCCCCTCCATCGCGCACGTTCATTATTTCTCTTTAGGTCATCCACCCACGGTGTGCGTAGGCCCCCGACTCCTTCTTTCTGGCACACACCGGTCGATATACCTCTCTAGCCAAGTGTGCCTACAACAAACACATATATACTTCCCCTCTTCTCTTCTCACCGTCCATGCCCCCCTATGTCCAATACGGTTCCACGCAGGTGCACACTCCCACCCCTCTTTATATTGATCACATACTCGCACACTCCTCCCCCCTCGACATGGTAGGCCTCTCGCACCACCTCCTAGCCGCACCCCTCTCCCCTAGTGTGTCTCTCCGGACCTTATTTGCTTCTAACACCTGCAGGTGTGTATATGAACTGATCTCCCTACATATAGCCAGGTCGACTATAATTCGCTTTCCCCAAGCACCGATACACTTACCTTGCTAGTTATGTCTCTCCCTTTCTCGGACACACGACGGTTGAGCTTCCTATGTAGTTACGTATGCTTACCACAACCATATATTCTCCCCTCATCATCCTTGCATACATCCCGACCCGTCTCTCACACGCATGTGCATAGACAGACAGACATCCCCCGCCCTCTCTTATTGATATTGCACTCATACCCTCCGTTTGTCTAGCAGGCCTCTCCCACCATTTGTGAGACGCCACTCCACCACCAACCCTCCGACGCTCTACCTTTGTCTTTCTGCCAACCTTATTCCTCTGCTACACATATCCAGGGATGTCGATCGATCTCCCTCAATACATAGCTAGGTCTCTCTCCTTCCCCACACATATACTAGTCGATCGGTCTCTGCCCCCTCCCTCCTCCCCCAACACACACCGATAGTCGAACGTTCTAGGTAGGTATCCATGCCACAGAGAAAAACTGCACCTCTGCCCTCTCAAATTCCAGTAGGTCAGCCGCCCTGTATCTTTGACGTGGGCAAACACAAATTCGATGGCACTCTTTATCGATCGCGCATCCACACACTTCATCCCTGTTTTCAATTCTATCGATATCTCACGTCCATGACTCCGTTTCACACACATTGCATATGTTACGTTTTTCTGTTTGAGATATCATCAACACATTGCCTCTGTTTTGCACAAACCATCTCTCTCACACCCACCCACGTACGTACCTGCACCTAAAGAAGAAGTGCACGCAGGACGCATGTACTCACATCTTGTTCCCAGCCACACCCGCGCCGGTACACGGTGGAGTTCATTTCTGTACGAAAAGGCAACCCACGTGATAATTTGATGCGTGTAGCGGTTGTTTACTCGAAGGAGGGTCGGGTACCACGCCTAGACGGAACAAAGTTCGAATTGACGCGTTAGTATTAAATAAAGTTATATATTCCTCAATGGCACATACAAAATATAAAACGATTGTCATGGGGAAAATGGAAAAATGGGTTTGTCTCTCGTCACACCATCTCACACAAGGCGGCCGTGGCCTCTCTCTCTCAGTGTTGGTCAGTGATTCGGCCGCATCCCGTCCACCGGCGAAAAGGGAGGATGTGCATCGTCTCTCTGTTCGACGGTGTTGAGGCAGCACGTCCTGATCTGCGGTACCCGCCATTCACTCTGACCAAGCTCCGGCGCGGTAGGGCATTCGCCACTTGCTCGCTGCCGCAGTATGGGAAGATCCCGACTGCCGGCACCCTCCTAGTAACATCCCGACGACCCTCAGGTACAGCTTCCTCCGGCCTTGCTCCACTGCCCATCTTCCCACGTTGCTGCATGTGGATCTTCTTTAGTTGTTTTCTTAAATCGTTTCTCGCCGATGTACTTTCCATCTTGCAATCTCGTCCTCAAACCATTTTTGATAAACCACCATGTGCTATCTTTCCCTTATTACATGGAATATGCTTCTTTTTTGTCGGTGTATGTGTCTTCAACTCGTGTTATTGGGCAGTAATTGTTTCCTTTCGACCTCCTTTTGCAAACATGGCTATCCATTTTCACCTCGTTGCTATTGCGACCTTTTGGTGAACTGCACAAATCACTTTTTTCTTAAGAGTGTTTTGTGCAGTTCCGCGAAAATGTCACAAGGGCAACGTTTTTACATTTCTATGGGAATGCAGAAAGGGAGATTGGTTTTGCTATCCTCCTCATCCAACTCTGTGCCTAATCTTCTCCAACAAGAAGTTAGTCCTAAAGAGAGATCGTAGAGGTGATCGACTTTTATTTATGTGTGTTATGTTTCATCATCTAGTTCCACTATTATTGTAATCACACTGACTGGATATCTTTGCAAACAGGGATGGTCCGCTCGATTTTAGTGGAGCTGCACAAAATGATCGGATTGTGGTGTCCTCCATACACCTCATTTTTGGCTACAGAGCTGGGTGAAACTAGCTGCCAAGCAATGAACACTGTGCCAAGGAAATGGAGCCATGCTACGAACAACGTCGATCAATTATATTTTTTTCTTTATTTCTACACCTTCTCACAACTTTGTCTTCTGTTGTGATGTGAATATTGGCGCTGATCTGTGAACCATTGAGATGCATTAGCCATGGCAGCCATGGTAGTTTCATTTGTATTTGATGGAATGTTGTAACGAGATAATCTCGAGGCAAGACACATGAATCCTAAGTTGAAACCTTTTTTTCCTGCGGGAACCAAAGTTGAAACCTTCATAGCATCACAATACAATTTCATTAATATTATGCGTACATATAAACAAATCCTAAAGGATTGATAGCAATGCCAGAAACAATTCAACTTCATTTCACCAACATGTTGGACATCCTTCATCTGGCTCCACCTGCCATGCAGCAATATTGAGTGCACAACACAACTTCAGGGAAAGATTCACCCCGGTCGTTGCACCACAGTAGTAATTACTAGTGAGCAGTCAAATCACAGAGCCCCACCTTCGCCACAGTAAGTTGCTCGGACGAAGCAACCATCATTTCTCTGTTCCTATAATCCGCTGGTACTCCCATATTCCCACAGTAATAAGTTGCTCGGGCGAATCAACCATCACTATATCCGCTCACATGTGATGACCACAGGAGCTATCCATTCAGATTGTATGTTAAAAAAAATAAAGGTCGATAACTAATGCGGTGAACTTAAAAAAAACTAGTGCGGAACCTCGGGCCAACGCGACCAGATCGCATTTTGCACGAGAAATTACACACCATGTTTCGTTGACATGTGGTCCCGTTCCAACATATCAGTGAGACGACGGCGAGTCCTTTTCTACTAGTATTTCCGAACGGACGTGTAGGCCGGGGCACCTCTTCGTGTACCATGGCAAACTGGCAACCGTCCATCGACTCTTCGCTTTTCCCTCTTGATTTGGAACTGCTGTCGCACGCTCTTCCTCTCCCTCCTCCATTTGCCTTCACCCTTCCTTCTGCCATTGTTCGATCGTCTTCTCCATGGAGGGAACAGGCCGGAAATGACCCCATTATTCTTGCCCCGATCTGAAAATGACATGGTGGAGGAACTCATTGATCGGTGCGACGTCATCACCTCGGCTAGCATGGTAGGTTTGTTAGAGACCATTCTCGACTCAACTAATAACATCATTACAAGGAACCCAAGGGTCAAGGAGCGGTTTGATCTCCCCTATCTTCTTCGCCGTGACCCTGATGACTAGTGCGGGGACGACGGAGGCCTCGCCTTGTGCAAGTTGATGCTGCTTGATAATGATACATATGATGTTAAGATGCCATCGCTTGAGGGCAAGGATTGGGCAGGCGCAAATGGAGATTGGATTGTTTATATTGGGTACAACTGCGAGTGGGAACTTGTGAATGTGTACACTCGTCACCGGGTTCCACTCCAAAAAATCTCAGCAGACTGCCAAGAGGTTGAGCACACCGGTATTGTACGCACGTTCAAATACGATCATGGTAACTGTCTTCTATGAAAGATAGCAATTTGTCGAGTTCCCAACTGCTCTTGGAATTACAAGAACTATGAAGCTGTTGCTGTCTTCGACAAGCTTGTTGCCGTCCTTTGTGGTTCAACTCGATGGATATTGCTCAAAAATTAGTTTCTATACACGGATGTGTACTGTGATGCAATTCAATACGAGGGTCTTGTGTTTGCTTACACCACTCATGGCACTGTTTTTGCATGGGATCCTCGTAGTTTCAGTACGTTTGTCTTCCATCGTAATTATAATTGTTTCATCCACATGCATGTGGGTTAGCAAGTTTCCCTTTACTAATTAACCTTCTTCTTGTGTTTCCAAGGTCCTATGAACATTCCACCACCTATACTTGAAAAATTTTATAACCAAGGGGGAGATGACGATGGTGATGATCACGAGCATGAGGACGAGCAGAACTTATATACTCAGTGGCGCCTGACAACTAATTCCGATGGATCACCTCTTCTTGTGATACCTTGGACATTTGGGTGGTTCCCTACCCTGGTACTGATATAGTAGGATGCTTCAGCCTGGATGATCAGTCTTGCATTGGTCTCGAGATTGACAATAGATGGCCCGTCCCAGAGAATCACTTGTGGTTCAAAGCAAGCGTTTCCAACGCCGAGGATTGGTTGAGTTGAAGTTCATTTCATTGCTTGTTATTTGTTGTGTGATGAAAACTTTAGTATTTATAATGTATCCTCGTTCTCGATGTGGGTTGATGACCTGTTGTATGTAATAGAATGATATGCCTGTGATAAACTTACTAAATTTATGAATGGCTTTCGAGTCGCTTCTCTGAGTACTCCCTCTATAAACTAATATAAGAGCGTTTAGATCACTACTTTAGTGATCTAAACGCTGCTATATTAGTTTACAGAGGGAGTAGTACACTATTTGTACTAGCTTCACATGCTTCGCGCGTCGGGCGGGTGTTTTTACTGTAGCCATATGTTAATGTGTTCGCTGTACGTAACCAGCACCTCGAATCCTCGATACTACTAGTAGGAGTACTATATAAGTAGTAGGAGTAGTAGGGTGGCATGGGCCAGAACAAGCATTCACGTCCAGGAGTACGGCACACGCCACCACCACGACATCCATCTGACACCATATTTCTTGGAGTCCGTGCTAGAGCAAACTCTTCAACCTCGTCGTTTCTCTAACTCCAGCCATCGCACGGCGGGCGAGGTGGGGGTTTGCCGATAGTCGGTTTCCTCAACTGCGATCCCACTTGTAAGGCCAACTCCAACGCACGACCCCAAACGGACCTTTATTTTGCACGAACTCCAACGATAATTTTGACTAGAAAAGCAAGACCAAAGAAAACAAGAACCAAAAGAATACATTTTAGAAGATATCCAACTTCCATAACTGCTCTTGTAAGTTGGATTAGTGCCTTCTCGATGCATTCATTGTTGATCTGCGGAGGCTCGATCTTGCGTGCTTCTTTCTTCTTCGAGTGTAAAGAAGTAGACATTGCTTCCTCGCATCTAGTCTCATGTCTAGCCTCTATTCTAGTAGGAGTATCAACAAGTGCACTAGTCTCATCTCTAGCCTCTATGCTAGCTAAAAGTGCTAGAACATCTACTAAATTGCGCTCTATCAATATATCGATGTACTCTTCTTCCCAATACCAAAACTTGCATCCATTCTACTCCCTCCGTTCCACCATACATGCCTTCTATTTATCAAAATATAGATGTATCTAGACATGTTTTAGTATATAGGTACATCCATTTTTGGACAAATGGAAGTCAAGTATTTTGGAACGGAGGGAGTACACAATAATTTTTTTTAACTTAGCACAACTAGTCTAATCCGAGAGCACAACCGAAGATTTGGTCGGGCTCTTCCTCCTTTTGCCGACACGTGGGACATCCAGCATCCAGTTCGTGTCATGCAAGAAAATAGAGTGGTAGTTGAATCCACGTGATGTGCATCTTGGGTTAAACTGTAAATAGAATCTTACCACTCTTGAGTAACTCCAAAAGCGGCCACCGAAGATCTTTATTGGATTTGTTTTTCATCACCAGCACGTCGAGGTGAAAGATGTGCAGGTTTAGTGGGTCCTCTTGCATTTTCACTGACATGTGGGACCGCATATGAGCAAACAGACGATGGGCTCCGCACGTCCGCTGGCTGACTGAGAAGAGAGATAGAGGAGGGCTGAGCACGGGCTCCAGTTCTACGTAACCAGCACCTCGATATTCACGTGTGGTTGTTTCTAGAATAAAAAAAGGAGGTACCCCTACTTATGTTACTCCCACTACGCCTAGCCTAAGGTTAGTAGGTGACCTTTCGCTTGGTTCTTCGCCTCTTCCGGAAGTCGATGGTTCTACAGTAGTACTTCTGGCA
Organism: Triticum dicoccoides; assembly: GCF_002162155.2. NCBI lineage: Eukaryota > Viridiplantae > Streptophyta > Magnoliopsida > Poales > Poaceae > Triticum > Triticum dicoccoides. The sequence continues at coordinate 535,556,647 of NC_041383.1, read as the reverse complement.
ATCTGACACCAAATGAACTGCCGCACGCCCACCGCTTGTAAGCAAATTTCTCCGCGTGCTGCGAGCCACCGCGCATGCGTCGGCGAGGGAGAAGGCGTAATCAAGCTTCTCGTCGTTCTGCGAGTTGACGGGACACATCAAAGTTATTTAGTACGTACTCTCTCCAAAAAGGGCTGACCATGTCATTGCTACCATCCCGTGCTCCGTCGTTGAGTAAGTGCACTATTCACATGCCATCGAGGAGAAAAAATATGGCGTAGGTGCCATCGAAGTGCACGACTCACTTACGCACTGCTTATCTGATTATTTCCATTTTCTTGCATGACACGTGCACCTTGATGCTAGATGTCTCGCGTGTTGGGAAAATAATGAACAAAGCTCACGTAAAAGAAAAGAGTTGAAGAGCATAGTTTCCCGACGACCGAGAAGGAGCAAGGAACCTCACGGTGGAGCATCTGCAAGGAACCTTGCGCATTTTCCCCTGTTTTTTGCCGCCTACCCACCTATCTTTTACCTAATATTAAAGGGAGGATTGTTTTCCAGTTTATTTCGTTCATGGTGGGACCCACATAATTTTTGTACATCCCACGCTTCGTTCGTACGTCGCAGGCGTTCTCCCGATTCATTTTTGTGAAAAAAATTACAGGACGCACAGAGCCTCAATGGGCCGGCCCATTAGTGCACAAACAGCCCGCGCCAGTAAAAGAATTTCGGAGGAAAAATACTGCCATAGAAGGAATCGAACCCAGCCACTCACACCAGAGCACTCAAATGCTAACCATTAGACTAAGCAAGACTAGTTGTTTAATTAGCACCACGAAATTTAAAATAAAGTACGCAGTCGCGCCAGATACTGAGAGGAATATTTTTTTAAGTGAATAAATTTTAGAACGCGATATTTTTGCAAAGTTGTTAATAAAAAATTTAGAGGCGAACATTTTTTTAAAGAACAATATTTGTCTTTTTTTTTTGAAACCTGACTATTTTCTAAAGCACAAACAATTTTTTAAAAGTAGGATGTACTGTTGTCATTATTTCTCGAATTTGCAAACATTTTAAAAACACAAATATTTTCTGAACATTAAATTTGAAAAGGCAAACATTTTTATAAACATGTTTTTTTAAACTGGGAGGTACTATAGCTAAATTGTTTTAATCTATACCTATATTAATAAAACTTGGGCGAATTTTTGAAATATGCCCACATGAAGCTTTGTTTTACTTCACTTTATTAAACTAGGGATATGGAAAGAATCTTATTCTCTGTCGCATCTTCACATACAACCAGTCTCACTCTGCCCAGTGACTCCCGTCAAAATGCATGAGAAGTCCAACCAAGGTTTCATGCATGGTCTATCTGACACAAACTACTGAATTTACATGATGACACAGACATATATTATGTGCAGTGTTTTTCCCTATTATATAAGCCAGATGATAAAAAACCGCGTTCAACACTCTTGATCTTTGTCGGACACGAAGACGGCTCAACAATACAGCTGTTGGACCTTGCCAACCTTGGTTAGTGACAACTCATACTGCGACCACCGACGAGGAGGACGACAAAGACGACAAGCGGAAACATGTGGCTGATGTTATATTGAAATGGAGGATGTGGACCTGAGGATGAGGTATTAGTCATGTTTATTATGTTATGGGCATGAGGGTGAGGTCTTTAGCCATGTTTAGTGGGTAAGGCATGTGAGGGCTGTTTTCTTCCGTTGCAACACATGGGCATGTTTCCTAGTAAACAAATAAAAGAAGATGAACTCTTGGCTAACCACTAGAAACGGTACATTAGGATGCTAAGTTGAAGATGTTTTATACTCCCTCCGTTCCCAAATATAAGTCTTTTTAGAGATTTCAATAAGGGACTACATACGAAACAAAATGAGTGAATCTACACTCTAAAATATGTCTACATACATCCGTATATTGTAGTCTATTTGAAATGGCTAGAAAGCCTTATATTTAGGAATGGAGGGAGTAGTTTATATTGATAACCACGCAGCAAGCCACGCATGTACAGGACGCATGCAGCCATGCATGTACACAAGCCAACGCACTAACTCCATCTGATCCAACTCATGCACTTACGCACACAGCATGGAGCACACAACGCACGTACAGAACACGTGCATGCACACACGCTCGGCCGCAGAATGAACGTGAATAACACATGCATGCGCACACACTCGGCTGCATGGAGGCGTGCGCCATCTGCGGTGACGTCTGATTCGTCGTGCTACGGTGAAGCTCGCACGCAATGGCGCCTACGCATCTCTTGCAGCACCTCTTTGCCGTCATTGCTCAACGACTAGTCGGAGACGAAGACGACCGCAGCCTTGGCCTTAGAGCTAGCACCGATGGAAAAACACACACGCTGCACACACACGAGCATGTACGGAGTGCCCATGACATGGTGCGTCCCCAGTCGCCTCTACTCCTTCTGCGCATGTTGTCTATCAAGGCGGCTGCATGCTAATGATGATGTGGGTGAGATCTTCTAGGACTCAGATGATGACGAGGAAAATTATAAGACACAAGGTGACGTACACCGTCAAGGTCCACGATCAAGGGGGTGCTAGTAAGTGCTTAGATGTGCTTAGATAAGGTGCTAAGTGCATTAAATGGCTTAGTAACTCAAGTCTTCAATGCATAGGCGCTTAGTTTATTGGTACCACATCATATTTTATGCCTACGTGGCAGGCTTAGCAGCTATACATGGTGGAGCACTGGGAGAGGCCAAGGTGTTGGAGAACGTAGCAGAAATTCACAATTTTCCTACGAGTCACCAAGATCTATCTATGGAGACACTAGCAACGAGGGGAAGGAGAGTGCATCTACATACCCTTGTAGATCGCTAAGCGGAAGCGTTCAAGAGAACGGGGTTGAAGGAGTCGTACTCGTCGTGATCTAAATCACCGGAGATCCTAGTGCCGAACGGACGACAACTCCGCGTTCAACACACGTACAACCCGGTGACGTCTCCCATGCCTTGATCCAGCAAGGAGAGAGGGAGAGGTTGAGGAAGACTCCATCCAGCAGCAGCACACCAGCGTGGTGGTGATGGAGGAGCGTGGTGATCCAGCAGGGCTTCGCCAAGCACCGCGAGATATGAGGATAAAGAGAGGTAGGGCTGCGCCAACAAGAGAAGAAACTTGTGTCTTGGGCTGCTCCTATGCCTCCACTATATATAGGGGGGGAGGGGGCTGCGCCCCCACCTAGGTTTCCACCCCTAGGGGCGGCGGCCAGCCCTAGATCCCATCTAGGGGGCGGCCAAGGGGGGGAGAGGGGGAAACTTGCCCCCCAGGCAAGGTGGGGCGGCCCCTCCCCAAACCCTAGGCGCCTTGGGCCCTTGTGGGGGGGCGCACCAGCCCACCTGGGGCTGGTCCCCTCCCACACTTGGACCATGCTGCCCTCCAGGGATGGTGGCCCCACTTGGTGGACCCCCGGGACCCTCCCGGTGGTCCCGGTACGTTACCGATAAAACACGAAACTTTTCCGGTGACCAAAACAGGACTTCCCATATATAAATATTTACCTCCGGACCATTCCGGAACTCCTCGTGACGTCCAGGATCTCATCCGGGACTCCGAACAACATTTGGTAACCACATACAAACTTCCTTTATAACCCTATCGTCATCGAACCTTAAGTGTGTAGACCCTACGGGTTCGGGAACCATGCAGACATGACCGAGACGATCTCCGGTCAATAACCAACAGCAGGATCTGGATACCCATGTTGGTTCCCACATGTTCCACGATGATCTCATCGGATGAACCACGATGTCAAGGACTCAATCGATCCCGTATACAATTCCCTTTGTCTAACGGTATTGTACTTGCCCGAGATTCGATCGTCGGTATACCGATACCTTGTTCAATCTCGTTACCGGCAAGTCTCTTTACTCGTTCCGTAACACATCATCCCGCGATCAAATCTTTGATCACATTGTGCACATTACGATGATGTCCTACCGAGTGGGCCCAGAGATACCTCTCCGTTTACACGCAGTGACAAATTCCAGTCTCGATTCGTGCCAACCAAACAGACACTTTTGGAGATACCTGTAGTGCACCTTTATAGTCACCCAGTTACGTTGTGACGTTTGGTACACCCAAAGCATTCCTACGGTATCCGGGAGTTGCACAATCTCATGGTCTAAGGAAATGATACTTGACATTAGAAAAGCTTTAGCATACGAACTACGATCTTTGTGCTAGGCTTAGGATTGGGTCTTGTCCATCACATCATTCTCCAAATGATGTGATCATGTTATCAATGACATCCAATGTCCACGGTTAGGAAACCGTAACCATCTATCGATCAACGAGCTAGTCAACAAGAGGCTTACTAGGGACATGGTGTTGTCTATGTACCCACACATGTATCTGAGTTTCCTATCAATACAATTATAGCATGGATAATAAACGATTATCGTGAAAAAGGAAATATAATAATAACTAATTTATTATTGCCTCTAGGGCATATTTCCAACAGTATCCCACTTGCACTAGAGTCAATAATCTAGTTCACATCGCTATGTGATTAACACTGATAGGTCACATCTCCATGTGACCAACATCCAAAGAGTTTACTAGTGTCACTAAACTAGTTCACATCATCATGTGATTAAGACTCAATGAGTTTAGGGGTTTATCATGTTTTGCTTGTGAGAGAGGTTTCAGTCAACGGGTCTGCAACATTCAGATCCGTATGTTCTTCGCAAATTTCTAGGTCATATTGTAAATGCTGCTTCCACGCTCCACTTGGAGCTATTCCAAATGGTTGCTCCACTATACATATCCGGTTTGCTACTCAGAGTCATTCAGATAGGTGTTAAAGCTTGCATCAACGTAACCCTTTACGCCGAACTCTTTATCACCTCCATAATCGAGAAACATATCCTTATTCCTCTAAGGATAATTTTGACCGCTATCTGGTGATCCACTCCTTGATCACCTTTGTACCCTCTTGCCAGATATGTAGCAAGGCACACATCAGGTGTGGTACACAGCATAACATACTGTAGAGCCTACGTCTAAAGCATAGGGGACGACCTTCGTCCTTTCTCTCTTTTCTGCTGTGGTCGAGCTTTAAGTCTTAACTTCATACCTTACATCTCAGGCAAGAACTTCTTCTTGGACTGATCCATCTTGAACACCTTCAAGATCATGTCAAGGTATATGCTCATTTGAAAGTCTATTAAGTGATTTTTGATCTATCCTCATAGATCTGGGTGCTCAATGTTCAAGCAGCTTAATCCAGGTTTTCTATTGAAAAACACTTTTCAAATAACCCTATATGCTTTCCAGAAATTCTACATCATTTATGATCAACAATATGTCAACAACATATACTCATCAGAAAATCTATAGTGCTCCCACTCACTTCTTTGGAAATACAAGTTTCTCATAAACTTTGTATAAATCCAAAATCTTTGATCATCTCATCAAAGCGTACGTTCCAACTCCGAGATGCTTACTCTAGTCCTTAGAAGGATCGCTAGAGCTAGCATACCTTTTAGCATCCTTAGGATCGACAAAACCTTTCTGATTGTATTGCATACAACCTTTCCTTACGAAAACTGGTAAGGAAACTCATTTTGACATCCATCTGCCAGATTTCATAAATGCAGCTTGTGCTAACATGATTCCGACAGACTTTAAGCATCGCTAGGGATGAGAAAATCTCATCGTAGTCAACTCCTTGAACTTGTGAAAAAATCTTCGCCACAAGTCGAGCTTCATAGATGGTGACATTACCATCCAGGTCCGTCTTCTTCTTAAAGATCCATTTATCTCAATGGCTTGCCGATCATTGGGCAAGTCCACCAAAGTCCATGCTTTGTTCTGATACATGGATCCTATCTCGGATTTCATGGCTTCTAACCATTTGTCGGAATTTGGTTCCACCATCGCTTCTCCATAGCTCGTAGGTTCATTGTTGTCTAGCAACATGACCTTCAAGACAGGATTACTGTACCACTCTGAAGCAGTACGCATCATTCTCACCCTACGAGGTACGGAAGTGACTTGATCCGAAGTTTCATGATCACTATCATAAGCTTCTACTTCAATTGGTGTAGGTGCCACAGGAACAACTTCCTGTGCCCTGCTACATACTAGTTGTAGTGACGGTTCAATAACCATATCAAGTCTCCACCATCCTCCCACTCAACTTTTCGAGACAAACTTTTCCTCAAGAAAGGACCCGATTCAAGAAACAATCCCTATTGCTTTCGGATCTAAATTAGGAGGTATACCCAACTATTTTGGGTGTCCTATGAAGATGCATTTTATCTGCTTTGGGTTCGAGCTTATCAACCTGAAACTTTTTCACATAAGCGTCACGACCCCAAACCTTTAAGAAATGACATCTTAGATTTCTCTAAACCATAGTTCATACGGTGTCATCTCAACGGAATTACGTGGTGCCCTATTTAAAGTGAATGTGGTTGTCTCTAATGCCTAACCCATGAATGATAGTGGTAATTTGATAAGAGACATCATGGTACGCACCATATCCAATAGGGTGCAACTATGATGTTCGGACACACCATCACACTATGGTGTTCCAGGCGGTATTAATTGTGAAACAATTTCCACAATGTCTTAATTGCGTGCCAAAGCTCGTAACTCAGATACTCATCTCTATGATCATATCATAGACATTTTATCCTCTTATCACGATGATCTTCAACTTCACTCTGAAATTACTTGAACCATTCAATAATTCAGACTTGTGTTTCATCAAGTAAATATACTCAACATCTACTCGAATCATCTGTGAAGTAAGAACATAACGATATTCACTGCATGCCTCAGCACTCATTGGACCGCACACATCAAAATGTGTTACTTCCAACAAGTTGCTATCTTGTTCCATTTTACTGAAAAACGAGGCTTTTTAGTCATCTTTCCCATGTGGTATGATTTGCATATCTCAAGTGATTCAAAATCAAGTGAGTCCAAACGATCCATCTGCATGGAGTTTCTTCATGCGTATACACCAATAGACATGGTTCGCATGTCTCAAACTTTTCAAAAATGAGTGAGTCCAAAGATCCATCAACATGGAGCTTCTTCATGCATTTTATACCAATATGACTTACATAGCAGTGCCACAAGTAAGTGGTACTATCATTACTATCTTATATCTTTTGGCATGAAAATGTGTATCACTACGATCGAGATTCAATAAATCATTCATTTCAGGTGCAAGACCATTGAAGGTATTATTCAAATAACCAGAGTAACCATTATTCTCCTTAAATGAATAACCGTATTGCGATAGACATAATCCAGTCATGTCTATGCTCAACGCAAACACCAAATAACAAGTTTTTAGTTTTAACACCAATCTCGATGGTAGAGGGAGCGTACGATGCTTGATCACTTCAACCTTGGAAGCACTTCCAACACATATCGTCAGCTCACCATTAGCTAGTCTCTGTTTATTCCGTAGCTCTTTTATTTCGAGTTACTAGCACTTAGCAACCGAACCGGGATCTTAATACCCTGGTGCTACTAGGAGTACTAGCAAAGTACACATTAACATAATGTATATCCAGTATGCTTCTATCGACCTTGCCAGCCTTCTCATCTACCAAGTATCTAGGATAATTCTGCTCCAGTGGTTGTTCCCCTTATTACAGAATCACTTAGTCTCGGGTTTGGGTTCAACCTTGGGTTTCTTCACTAGAGCATCAACTGATTTGCTGTTTCATGAAGTATCCCTTCTTTCCCTTGCCCTTCTTGAAACTAGTGGTTTTACCAACCATCAACAATTGATGCTCCTTCTTGATTTCTACTTTCGCGGTGTCAAACATCGCGAATACCTCAAGGATCATCATATCCATCCCTGATATGTTATAGTTCATCACGAAGCTCTAGCAGCTTGGTGGCAATGACTTTGGAGAAACATCACTATCTCATCTGGAAGATCAAACAATCTGAGCGCAAGCTCAACGATTGAGCTCTTCTCCCTTAGTTTGCAGGCTAAGAAAATCGTCGGAGGTCTTATACCTCTTGACGTGGGCACGATCCTGAAATCCCAATTTCAGCCCTCGAAACATCTCATATGTTCCGCGATGTTTCGAAAACGTCTTTGGTGCCTCAACTCTAAACCGTTTAACTAAACTATCACGTAGTTATCAAAACGTGTATGTCCAATGTTCGCAACATCCACATACGACGTTTGGGGTTCAGCACACTGAGCAGTGCATTAAGGACATAAGCTTTCTACTGTCCGCATAATCGCTACTGTCAACTTTCAACTATATTTTCTCTAGGAACATATCTAAAACAGTAGAACTAAAGTGCGAGTTATGACATAATTTGCGAAGATCTTTTGACTATGTTCAGGATAATTAAGTTCATCTTATGAACTCCCACTCAGATAGACATCCCTCTAGTCATCTAAGTGATTACATGATCCGAGTCAACTAGGCCGTGTCCGATCATCACGTGAGACGGACTAGTCATCATCGGTGAACATCTTCATGTTGATCGTATCTACTATACGACTCATGCTCGACCTTTCAGTCTCTTGTGTTCCTAGGCCATGTCTGTACATGCTAGGCTCGTCAAGTCAACCTAAGTATTTTGCGTGTGTAAATCTGGCTTACACCCGTTGTATGTGAACGTAAGAATCTATCACACCCGATCATCACGTGGTGCTTCGAAACGACGAACTTTCGCAACGGTGCACAATTAGGGGGAACACTTTCTTGAAATTTTAATGAGGGATCATCTTATTTACTACCGTCGTTCTAAGCAAATAAGATGCATAAACATGATAAACATCACATGCAATCAAAAAGTGACATGATATGGCCAATATCATTTTGCTCCTTTTGATCTCCATCTTCGGGGCTCCATGATCATCATCGTCACCGGCATGACACAATGATCTCCATCATCATGATCTCCATCATCGTGTCTCCATGAAGTTGTCTCGCCAACTTATTACTTCTACTACTATGGCTACCGGTTAGCAATAAAGTAAAGTAATTACATGGCGTTGTTCAATGACACACAAGTCATACAATAAATAAAGACAACTCCTATGGCTCCTGCCGGTTGTCATACTCATCGACATGCAAGTCATGATTCCTATTACAAGAACATGATCAATCTCATACATCACATATCATTCATCACATTGTTCTTGGCCATATCACATCACATAGCATACCCTGCAAAAACAAGTTAGACGTCCTCTAATTGTTGTTTGCATGTTTTACGTGGCTGCTATGGGTTTCTAGCAAGAACGTTTCTTACATATGCAAAACCACAACGTGATATGCCAATTGCTATTTACCCTTCATAAGGACCCTTTTCATCGAATCTGTTCCGACTAAAGTGGGAGAGACTGGCACCCGCTAGCCACCTTATGCACCAAGTGCATGTCAGTCGGTGGAACCTGTCTCACGTAAGTGTACGTGTGAGGTCGGTCCGGGCTAGTTCATCCCACAATACCGTCGAAACAAGATTGGACTAGTAACGCTAAGCATATTGAACAAAATCAACACCCACAACTACTTTGTGTTCTACTCGTGCAAAGAATCTACGCAATAGACCTAGCTCTGATACCACTGTTGGAGAACGTAGCAGAAATTCACAATTTTCCTACGAGTCACCAAGATCTATCTATGGAGAGACTAGCAACGAGGGAAAGGAGAGTGCATCTACATACCCTTGTAGATCGCTAAGCGGAAGCGTTCAAGAGAACAGGGTTGAAGGAGTCGTACTCGTCATGATCCAAATCACCGGAGATCCTAGTGCCGAACGGACGGCACCTCCGCGTTCAACACAGTACAGCCCGGTGAAGTCTCCCATGCCTTGATCCAGCAAGGAGAGAGGGAGAGGTTGAGGAAGACTCCATCCAGCAGCAGCACAACGGCGTGGTGGTGATGGAGGCGCGTGGTGATCCAGCAGGGCTTCACCAAGCACCGCGAGATATGAGGAGAAAGAGAGGTAGGGCTGCGCCAACAAGAGAAGAAACTTGTGTCTTGGGCTGCTCCTATGCCTCCACTATATATAGGGGGAGAGGAGGCTGCGCCCCCACCTAGGTTTCCACCCCTAGGGGCGGTGGCCAGCCCTAGATCCCATCTAGGGGGGCGGCCAAGGGGGGAGAGGGGGAAACTTGCCCCCCAAGCAAGGTGGGGCGCCCCCTCCCCAAACCCTAGGCGCCTTGGGCCCTTGTGGGGGGGGGGGCACCAGCCCACCTGGGGCTGGTCCCCTCCCACACTTGGCCCATGCTGCCCTCCGGGGATGGTGGCCCCACTTGGTGGACCCCCGGGACCCTCCTGGTGGTCCCGGTACGTTACCGATAAAACCCGAAACTTTTTCGGTGACCAAAACAGGACTTCCCATATATAAATCTTTACCTCCGGACCATTCCGAAACTCCTCGTGACATCTGGGATCTCATCCGGGACTCCAAGCAACATTCGGTAACCACATACAAACTTCCTTTATAACCCTATCGTCATCGAACCTTAAGTGTGTAGACCCTACGGGTTCGGGAACCATGCAGACATGACCAAGACGATCTCCGGTCAATAACCAACAGCGGGATCTGGATACCCATGTTGGTTCCCACATGTTCCACGATAATCTCATCGGATGAAACACGATATCAAGGACTCAATCAATCCCTTATAGAATTCCCTTTGTCTAATGGTATTGTACTTGCCCGAGATTCGATCGTCGGTATACCGATACCTTGTTCAATCTCGTTACCGGCAAGTCTCTTTACTCGTTCCGTAACACATCATCCCGCGATCAACTCTTTGATCACATTGTGCACATTACGATGATGTCCTACCGACTGGGCCCAGAGATACCTCTCCGTTTACACGGAGTGACAAATTCCAGTCTCGATTCGTGCCAACCAAACAGACACCTTCGGAGATACCTGTAGTGCACCTTTATAGTCACCCAGTTACGTTGTGACGTTTGGTACACCCAAAGCATTCCTACGGTATCCGGGAGTTGCACAATCTCATGGTCTAAGGAAATGATACTTGACATTAGAAAAGCTTTAGCATACGAACTACGATCTTTGTGCTAGGCTTAGGATTGGGTCTTGTCCATCACATCATTCTCCAAATGATGTGATCCCGTTATCAATGACATCCAATGTCCATGGTTAGGAAACCGTAACCATCTATCGATCAACGAGCTAGTCAACTAGAGGCTTACTAGGGACATGGTGTTGTCTATGTACCCACACATGTATCTGAGTTTCCTATCAATACAATTATAGCATGGATAATAAACGATTATCATGAACAAGGAAATATAATAATAACTAATTTATTATTTCCTCTAGGGCATATTTCCAACACAAGGCTGGTCATAGTGGGGAGTAACTTATACTGTAACATATTACTATGTTACACTAAGCATCTCTATAAACCGGAAAGGAGGGAGTAGTAACATAGGCTAGTGTCATATGCAGAGTATGGGAGCACATGATATTTCCCCGTCTGGCCGATCCCAAGTTGGCTTCTCACCTTCTTGGACCAACAAAAACCCCTCCCCCTCCCGCGCGCGCTTCCCGCCCGGTGCCAGCTGAGACCGCCGCTCCACATTGATGGCAAGTCAGGGCGACACGACCTCTCACTACTTCCGCCGTTGAAGCAGCGTGCCGACCGAGGGCAACGCCCGCTGCATGCCCGGCATTTCAGACTACACAGTGGAGATTAACTTTAGAGCAAGTACTACAATTAGATGACATAAGCAGGCTATAAGGATTTAAATATAGTATTTTGCTTAGTTGAAGGAGAGAGAAGAGGAGAGAGAAGAGAAGCGGATTGTAAACGTGTAGCCGGATGTACTCCAACATACTTTGTGAGACAAAAGGTGGGGCCATTATTAATGATATAGTATTTATACTAAAGGGACTAACGGACGCCTTAATTACTCCTTTTTTTGAGACAAACATTGGTGGGGCTATTATTGACTTGGACGTGGGGTTTGGGGGCCAAAGGCCTACTATTATACTCACACGACCGACCTGACATGCTCTACCCTAGCCGCCGCTGTATCATATGGTTTCGCACGTTCCAGATCTTAGCGCCGCCACGCAATTCTTCTCCAGCCCTCCTTCCGGCATGCACCGCGAGAAGGGACAACAGTCCTCCGAACCCCGCCTTTCGTGATCCTGTACGGGAGAGGGGCGATCAGGTTTTTGGGGTGCACACTCATGTGACTGCTGCCAGCGACGACTTCCTCAATGACATCCTTCTTCCCCGACCTCGGTAACCTCTTCATCAATGACATGAGTGACAACATCAACCACATCGGTTCTGCTCCCGCTGTACAGTATGTGATTCTGTCCTCCTGGTTTAGTCCGCATCATTACTTTGATATTTGCAATTGTCGTCATGATCTATTTACTGCTGATTCGGATTAAATCTCATACTAAATTGCTCATATATTCAACAATCCAATCCAAAAACCTGATTATAGGCAATTTACTCTGAGTGGTTTTGCTTCGCTTTTGAAGCCGCCTACTTTTAAGGGGGTGCAATATAAAAGGTGGCGCACAATAGCAGTATAATGGTTTCAGATCATGTACTGCTATGACGCCACTAAGGGTAAGCCTGATGGAGATCTTAATCCTACACAGCAGGAAGCTTTTCAGAACATGGGTACCCTCTTCAAAGCCGCCCTGCTGAGTGTTCTTGACGATTCCATTGTGGATTCATGTATGTCGTTTGATGGCGGCAAAGACATGTGGGCTGTGCTCGAGGCCACGTTTGGGCCCTCGGGCGCTGGCAACGAGTTGTACGTCATGGAGCAATTCTGTGACTACAAGATGACTGATGAGCGTTCTGTTGTTCAGCAGACTCATGAGATACAGTCACTCTCTAAGGAACTTGAGTACTTTAAGTGTGTGTTGCCGGACAAATTTGTTACCGGGACCAGCATTGCCAAGCTTCCACCTTCGTGGAACGATTTTGCTACTTCTCTGAGAAACAAGAGACATGAGTTTTCTGTTTTGGATCTCATTAGCACTCTTGATTTTGAGGAGAAGGCGAGAGCAAAAGACACATGTGCTCGGGTCGCTGAGGGAGCTTCTAGTGCCCACATGGTACACGAGAAGAACTTCCAGCCCAACCAGCCCCAAAACAACAAGAACAAATCTCAGGGGAAAGGTAAGTTTGATGCAAAGAACAAGCCGTCACATGCTACCAACTTCAAGAAGAATTCTCATAACGGGAAGGGATACAAACCTCAATTTTGGTAGCACCGCACAAAATTTATATGGCTGCATCTACCTGCTGTCAGCTAACCTCATGGTGCTCCAGGTATTCCTACATTCATAACTAGGTACAATGACCATCGCAAGATGAAATTAGCTTATTCGTACGTTGACTTGTTGAATGCAGTGCGGAACGATCCTGTCATGTGTGGAGGAGCAAACAAGTAGTGCAGCTGAAGGTGGAAATCAACCAAGGACTTATGAAATTATATATAATCTTCCTCAGGCAGGTCAGTATCCCCTTCGTCCAGATGATCGTGTTTTGTCATGCTAAGCTATTGATATGTCTACTGTTTTGCAACATCGTTTAAGTATAGCTACTATTTTCCTATCTTTTCATATTCAGGACAATGAATATGATTTCAGGGGAACTGCACAATATGGACTCATGTTGAGTCATCTCTATTGCCTCATGTGTTTGCTGCAAATGTGTCAGCATCAATTGCAAGATGAGGCAGCTAGCTAGCTGTGGAGTTGCCAACATGCTCAAAGTGCTCACAACATTGAGAAGAAACAAGCATGCCCAGGAAATTAATGCGTGCGCAGGGAGGCCCTTTGCTCAGAGAAGCATCGTCCGATTTTCTTTATTTCCACACCTTCTCATAGCTTTGTATTGGTTATAGTATGGCGAATCATTGAGATGCATAGACATGCTGAACTTTTGTTCTTCTGAATGTTAGTATGCATACCGTATCTTCTGAAGCTTAGTTTAATGTGAGTGTCTGCATCCAGTACCGCATCCTCTAATTTGGTGGAAGCACACAAAGAAAATAAATCTCCTTAATTTACTCCATAACCACCCTATTAAATAGGCCTAGTAACAAACCAGGCGCATGCAGTGTCCGGCGGGCATGCATCCTGCATGCATGGCCAGTCAGCCAAGTCCATGCGCTAGCTCCAATGCAGCAATGCAAAAGAAGAGAGTGGTTCTTGAGAAAAACCGAGTAGTTAGTGCAGCGGGCCTTATAAACACAAACAACTCGCTCTCCCGCTTCCGTCTCCCCCCTCCCCCCAATTCCCCCCGCTCCCCATCTTCCTCACTCGTCCAGAAAACCCCCGCTCACCTTCTTCCTCTCTCGTCCAGAAAACGCCGGCTCCTCTTCTTCCACTCCTACAGAAATCTCCAGCCCTCCTTCTTCCCACTCGCACTGCCACTAGGCTCATCTCTCGCTACTCTGCTCAAACCCGTGAGCTCAGCGTGACGCCCACAAGGAAAATGGAGTCGGCTGGCCCTAGCGCCAAGAAGATGAGGCTCCTGCCAGCGGCGATGCCGGTTGTAGATCCCACACCCGGTAGCGCGAGGAGAAGCGGAGAGCCCCCTCCCCACCCGGATCTGAGGAACCGGTAGAATCTCCGGTGGACCGCATCAGCGATCTCCCAGACGTCATCCTTGAGGAGATCATCTCGCTTCTCCCCACCAAGAATTGCTGTCGCACACAAGTCCTCTCAACTCGGTGGCGCCCTCTATGGCACACCGCGCCCCTCAATCTTGACTATCGTCAAATATCTGTCCTTCCTGAATTTGATCTCCTCAGAGCCATCGTCTCTTCTCACCAGCAGGGCCCTGTTCAATGCCTCTGCATCCCGACACGCTACCTGTTGTCCATACCCAGCAAGGTGGACGCTTGGTTGATATCCCCTGAATTCGGAAAACTCCAGCAGTTTGAGTTGTAACATTACCACAAAAGTTTCATACCACTAACCCACCAAGAATTCGTGCCCACACCACCGTTGTCCATCTCGCGGTTTTCCTCCTCTCTCCATGATACGTCCATTTTGCATCATGCTTTTATATCAATATTTATTGCATTATGGGCTATTATTACACATTATATCTCAATACTTATGGCTATTCTCTCTTATTTTACAAGGTTTACCATGAAGAGGGGGAATGCCGGCAGCTGGAATTCTGGCTAGAAAAGGAGCAAATATTGGAAACCTCTTCTGCACACCTCCAAAAATCCTGAAACTCCACGGAAGTCAGTTTTGGAATTAATAAGAATTATTGAGCGAAGAAAACACCAGAGGTGGCCCACACCCTGGCCAGGAGGGTGGGGGCGCGCCCACCCCTACTGGGCGCGCCCCTGTCTCCTGGGCCCCCTGGTGGCCCTCCGGTGGCCATCTTCTGCTATATGAAGGCTTTTACCCTGAAAAAAAATCAGAGGCAAGCTTACGGGACAAAACTCCGCCGCCATGAGGCGGAACCTTGGCGGAACCAATCTAGGGCTCCGGTAGAGCTGTTCTGTCGGGGAAACTTCCGTCCGGGAGGAGGAAATCATCACCATCGTCATCACCAACGATCCTCTCATCGGGAGGGGGTCAATCTCCATCAACATTTTCACCAGCACCATCTCCTCTTAAAACCCTAGTTCATCTCTTGTATCCAATCTTGTATCAAGACCACAAATTGGTACCTGTGGGTTGCTAGTAGTGTTGATTACTCCTTGTAGTTGATGCTAATTGGTTTACTTGGTGGAAGATCATATGTTCAGATCCTTAATGCATATTATTACTCCTCTAATTATGAACATGAATATGCTTTGTGAGTAGTTACATTTTTTCCTGAGGACATGGGTGAAGTCTTGCTATTGGTAGTCATGTGAATTTGGTATTCGTTCGATATTTTTATGAGATGTATGTTGTCTTTCCTCTAGTGGTGTTATGTGAACGTCGACTACATGACACTTCAACATTATTTGGGCCTAGAGGAAGGCATTGGGAAGTAATAAGTAGATGATGGGTTGCTAGAGTGACAGAAGCTTAAACCCTAGTTTATGCATTGCTTCATAAGGGGCTGATTTGGATCCATATGTCTAATGTTGTGGTTAGGTTTACCTTAATACTTCTTCTGTAGTTGCGGATGCTTGCAATAGGGGTTAATCATAAGTGGGATGCTTGTCCAAGTAAGGGCAGTACCCAAGCACCGGTCCACCCACATATCAAATTATCAAAGTACCGAACGCGAATCATATGAGCGTGATGAAAACTAGCTTGACGATAATTCCCATGTGTCCTCGGGAGCTCTTTTCTCATTATAAGAAATTGTCCAGGCTTGTCCTTTGCTACAAAAAGGATTGGGCCACCTTGCTGCACTTTATTTACTTTCATTGCTTGTTACTCGTTACAATTTATCTCATCACAAAATTATCTGTTACCTACAATTTCAGTGCTTGCAGAGAAAACCTTACTGAAAACCGCTTGTCATTTCCTTCTGCTCCTCGTTGGGTTCGACACTCTTACTTATCGAAAGGACTACGATAGATCCCCTATACTTGTGGGTCATCACTCCACACCGCCACCTTCGCCTGATGCCATCTACCAGACGATCTGGTACAAATGCTTCGACTCCCACTGCTAAAAAACTTTCGCTTGTGGTGGTTTATCTGTCGGAGGCCTCATTGCACAACATCATCCAATCCAGTTGCCCTACCCTGGAGCGCTTGATGCTTGTTTTGGGAATAGAAATCCGTATCAGTTGTCTCCAAATAAAGTCGCCTCACCTTAAAAGCATTGGAATTTGTTTTCAAGGACAGCAGCTCATCAACGAAGATGCCCCTTCACTTGAAAGGTTGCTCCTTGATAATTGTTATACACCTTCACAAATAACTGTCGTCTCTGCGCCCAAACTGGAGACCTTGGGTGTAATTCGTGACCCGTTTAATAATCACAAGGAGTTGGTGTTTGGCTCCTCACTTTTCAGGTACCGTATATTATCATCTACACATTTGTAATCATATGCTGCATTTTTCGTTTGTGCGCATAAGTTTTATATCATCTTGGAGTACACTTTGGGTACTAATATTATGTTATATGCTCAATGAAGAATTCGTCCATTGATAGCCTATCAATGCTGCTGGATTCTGTCAAGATCATATATATCAGAATGTATAGTTTTGATCTGAACATAATTATTGGCTTGCTGCGATGCTTTCGATCTCTGGAGAATTTATACATAGAGGTGATGACTTCATGCACATTGAAAGCCCGTATATATTGTACTAGAATTAACTATTCAGTTTTCGTTCTTTTGACATACTCTTTTTCAGACCTTAACTGTTTTCAATCTTCATGTCTACTTAGGCAGAATCACATGGAGAAAAACATATAACCAATCAGTGGCATAATAAGCACAAGGATTTTCTCAGTTCTCATGACATTCGTTTGAGGACAATAACGATGGAACGATATGCATCCAACCAGGCAAACAGAAGCTCTGTCACATTCTTCGTGTTGAATGCGAGGTTACTATTGTCCATGAGGCATAATTTTTACCGCAAGAGATTTCTCATGGACGGACATGTTGAACAGCGAAAAAAGAAGTTTCAGGTGGACAAATGGGCTTCTAAACGTGCTCGGTTTCTATTTACAACAAGTTGTAGTCATCCTGAAATAATTTTTTTTGCACAGGATGTTGATTTTATGGATCAGACCGATCCATTTGTTTGTGACTGCAAAAAAGAGTGGTTCTGTTAGATGTTACTGTCATGTTCAATCTGGGTTTTGTCTAAAAATTTGATGAACAGTTAATCCTTGGGCTTTTTGTACCATTTGTATGCTTGAGTTGCATGTTGTTAACCTCGTACTCCCCTCCACCTGCCACTACACTGCCACATCTTCCATGACTGCTGTTCATTCCCGTCCGAGGCCTCGCCGCCGTTCTTCGCCTTGGTTCGTTCGCTGTGCCCGCCGCCGTCTGGCGTTGTCAACATGGTCAACAACCAAGAGGAATCAGGAGATGACTATACATGGAGAGGTTGACAGTAGGGACCCACCAGGGTCATTGCATTTCGCAAGTAGGTGCCTCGTTATTACAAGCCAAAAAAATATATTTCCTCCTAATTGTTTGACAACTAGGTCCCATGCCATTGTCAATGTAGTTAATAAACGAGAAAATTACACAACAAGCGGATAACACCAGGAACCCAGTAGCTCGCCCAGTTGTTTTTAGTTTCAGAGACGGAGCTCAACTGCGCGCTGTGCGGGGGCTGTGGCCCGTCTAGCCCATGCTTATGCTTTTATTAAGCACATGACGAGCCCAATTGATATATTTTTTCTTTCTGAAATTGGCTAGCCTAGTTCTTTTTTTGGAGAATACCAAAACCGAGGCCTAGTTGCTTTTCTCAGCCCTGCTGGGCTGCAAATCTTTCAAGACGAGGAGGGATGTAAGTAGTAAGAAATGGGCTTCCCCAGAAAATGGGCTATAAGTTGTAAGAAATGGGCTGTAAATTTTTAAACCAAAGCCAACCGGCAATTGCATTAAAATATTATTTTTTTAGGATTTCTCTACTCTCCACTCTTATAAAAACCAAAGCCAACTGGCAATTACATTAAAATATCATCTTTTCTCCCACAAGATAAACTACTCATACAAATGCATCTTCAAGTTCCGTGCAACGAACGGGCATCTTGGTAGTTAAGATTCTAAATTTCATTCATTTTTTTGCGGAGAATTGTTTTTTGAATTTTATTTTGATATAATTTTTTGAAAATTATTTTTAACGTGACTCAAAATTTCGTGATTAAAAGAGTTCGGACCCCACCGAAATATGCAAAATTTCATTGAATTTTTTAGTAGTGCCCAGAATATATGGTTTGTAATGCTAATAAAAAGAATATGGGCTTCAAATGTCCTTAAGAATTAGCAAATGGACTGTAAATTATTGAAAATAATAACTAATGGGCTGTATGCTGTTTTCCATAGATTTGGAGGCTGACTTCTGGGCCTACTAGGTTGACGATGACGCTGTCCTAAATTTTTTTTGACGCATACGAAAGGCTTTGTCAACTTAGTTAACACACAAAAATGACCGTTGGATGTCCATCCAATGGCCGCCATGCTTCTTCAATCTCTGATCTTCCTGCTCCAGCCGCCCAAACCAGCGCCGGCGGGACTGCCTGCTCCCTCCTCTCGTGGCTGGCTGTGCTGCCGCCAGGCCATCCCTCTAACCACCCCCACATCCTGTTATTTTCTGGCAACGTCAGCCTCACCCCACAGTCGACCAGTCAGCGCTCGTACTCCCCTCAGCGTGGGCATCCACTGCGGTGGCTTCGCCGGCTCCGGGTGGTTCTCTTCCTGGGCCTCGCCCTCATCCACCGCGTTTGTGCTCTCGGCGCGGCGAGGTCAACATGGTCAACAAACAACAGCCATCGAAAGAGGCCGACAATAGGGGCCCACACAGGGAAATGCCTCCTCATTACGCGCAAAATAATGATTCCTCCACCAGATAGCTGGGACCCACCGGAAGGGCCTCTGTATTTCGCGAAAAAACGTTCCCCCCGCTGTCAGCTTGGACCCACCGGAAGTGCCTCCTTCGCACAAAAAAATGAATACTCCCCCTGCTAGCTGGGACTCACCTTCATGGGAGGCTGACTTGTGGGCCTACTAAGTTGACGGGGATAGAGGGCTTTGTCAACTTAGGCAATATGAACGATTCTAGCTCCAGTGACCATACGATGTCCATCCAACGGCGTAGTGCTTCTTCAACCTATGGTCTTCATGCCCCAGCCGCCCAAAGCAGCGCCGGTCGTGTCGCATGCTCCTGCCTCCCGTGGCCGGCTGTGATGCCATGGAGGCCTCACCGCCCCCTACTACTCCCACCACTGACCAGGCCATCCCTCTACTCACCCACACCCCCTGTTATTCTGCGGCGACGGCAGCCTCACACCACAGTCGAACCAGTGAACCCTCGTACTCCTCTCCACGTGGGCATCCACTGCTGCGTCTTCCCCGGCTCCGTGTCGTCCCCTTCCTAGGCCTCACCATCGTCCACCGCCGTGGTGCTCTCGGCGTGGCGTGGTCAATGTGGTCAACGACCGACTTCCATCGGAAGAGTATTGTACGTGGAGAGGCTGATAGCTGGGTCCACGGCAGCCGCAAGGAAGTGCCTCCTTATTACACGCAAAATAATTATTCCTCCACCTGACAGTGGGGACCCACCGGTAGGGCCACCGTATTTCACAAAAAAAATGATTCGCCCCCTGACTGCTGGGACCCACCAGCTACATCTTCGCACGCAAGGAAGTGCGCCCGGGCAACAAAAAAACAATCCGCCCCCTGACTGCTGGGACCCACCAGCTACATCTTCGCACGCAAGGAAGTGCGTCCGGGCAAAAAATAAAAAAACGATTCGCCCCCGTGACTGCTAGGACCCACCATCTACATCTTCGCAGGCAAGGAAGTGCCTGACAGTTGGGACCCACCTGGTCGAAGCGTACATAGCGTTGTCATTTTGGTCGCGAACGTGTACGCATATACTGGTCGATGTCGAGGCGCGCACGTGTTGTAGTAGAGGCGTGCACGTGTCGTAGTAGAGGCGCGCACGTAGCATGTACACATACGTACAACGGCCAGGGTGCAAGAAAGAAAATACGGCCACGTACGTACATACGGGTGGGGTCTCGAACGCCTACTCGCGCATACGTACGGCAAGGGCTCTTGTACATGGATGGGTCGGAACAGAGAAATAGCGTCGTCTCGTGTTCATGGGGAGTCAACCGGCTGGGTCCAAACATAATGCATCGTCGTGTTCATTGGGAGGGCTTGGACGAAACATGCGATGGAAACGAGGCCTGGCGTACCGCAGAACGGAGGAAATGACCTTGTGTTCGACCGGCCACGTTTTAAATGGGATCCTGTTCATCGGGAGGGGTCTGGCATACCGCAAAACAAAGGAAACAGACTTGTGTTGGACCTCCTACGGTCGAAACAGGGTCCTATTGATTGAGAGGGGTGTGGCGTACCGCAAAACGGACGAAACGGACTTGTGTTGGAGCACCACGGTCGAAATGGGGGTCCTGTTCATCGGGAGGGGTGTGGTGTACCGCAAAATGGGACTCCACGGGATAGTGTTCATCTCCACCGTGGACCTCCTCAAGCCTCCACGGGCTACTGTTCATCCATCGTTGACCTCCTCCAGCCTTCACCTGCGACTGTTCATCCACGGGCTCCTGTTCATCCAGCCTCCACCGCGCGCTACTCCATCGGCTACTGTTCAACCACCCCTCTCCAGGGGCTCCTGTTCAACCACCCCTCCACGGGCTACTGTTCATCCACCCCTCCACCATCTAATGTTCATCCAACCCTCCACGGGGTCGTCCTGTTCATCCAGCCCTCCACGGGGTCCTGTTCATCCAGCCCTCCACGGGGTCCTGTTCATCCAGCCCCAACCAGCTCGATCGATCGGGGTCCTGTTCATCC
>NC_041383.1:535505784-535534644 GCF_002162155.2 Triticum dicoccoides | reverse complement strand
CTCACTGTTCATCCAAACCCCCCTGCAATGCTCACTGTCCATCTAGAGGCAGCATGTCACGCCCAAGATGCGACCCTATCCTAAAGGAACTCGAAGGTCCCACCAAGGATAGAAGCGCATCTTGAAGACGCTTTTGCAAGGTGGATATCATTACATCAACATTACATAATAGATAGGGATACATACATAAGGCATACAATGCCACACGAATACAACATCATCTTACATAAGAGCATCATCCGACTACGGATGAAACACAAACAGAAACTCGAACGACATCCACCCTGCTAGCCCAGGCTGCCGACCTGGAACCTATCCCCTGATCGAAGAAGAAGCAGAAGAAGAACTCCAAAACAAGCAAACATCACTCTCGCGTCATGATCATCGCATAACCTGTACCTGCAACTGTTGTTGTAGTAATCTGTGACCACGAGGACTCAGCAATCCCATTACCATGGGTATCAAGACTAGCAAAGCTTAATGGGAAAGGAAGGGGTAAAGTGGTGAGGTTGCAGCAGCGACTAAGCATATATGGTGGCTAACATACGCAAACAAGAGCGAGAAGAGAAGCAACGGAACGGTCGTGAAGCTAGCAATGATCAAGAAGTGATCCTGAACTCATACTTACGTCAAACATAACCCAAAACCGTGTTCACTTCCTGGACTCCGCCGAGAAGAGACCATCACGGCTACACACGCGGTTGATGCATTTTAATTCGTACCTGGTGTCAAGTTATCTACAACCGAACATTAACAAATTCCCATCTGCCACATAACCGCGGGCACGGCTCTCGAAAGTTTATACCCTGCAGGGGTGTCCCAACTTAGCCCATTATAAGCTCTCACGGTCAACGAAGGATATTCCTTCTCCCGGGAAGACCCGATCAGTCTCGGAATCCCAGTTTACAAGACATTTCGACAATGGTAAAACAAGACCAGCAAAGCCGCCCGATGCGCCGACAATCCCGATAGGAGCTGCACATATCTCGTTCTCAGGGCAACACCGGATAAGTCAAGCTACGAGTAAAACCAACCCTCAAGTTGCCCCGAGGTGGCCCCGCAGGTTGCTCGGTTCGGACCAACACTTAGACAAGCACTGGCCCGGGGGGGCTAAAATAAAGATGACCCTCGGGTTGGCCGACCCAAGGGAAAGGTATAGGTGGTGGTGAAGCAAATGGTAAAACCAAGGTTGGGCCTTGCTGGAGGAGTTTTATTCAAAGCGAACTGTCAAGGGGGTCCCATAAATCACCCAACCGCGTAAGGAACGCAAAATCCGGGAACATAATACCGATATGACGGAAACTAGGGCGGCAAGAGTGGAACAAAACACCAGGCATAAGGCCGAGCCTTCCACCCTTTACCAAGTATATAGATGCATTAATTAAATAAGAGATATTGTGATATCCCAACATAATCCTGTCCACCATGGAGCAATCTTCAACTTCACCTGCAACTAATAACGCTATAAGAGGGGCTGAGCAAAAGCGGTAACATAGCCAAGCAACGGTTTGCTAGGAAGGGTGAAAAAGGTTAGAGGCTGACATGGCAAATTGGGAGGCTTGATCAACAAGAGATAGGTAGCGCGGCAAAGTGATAGAACGAAACAACTAGCATAGCAATGATAGTAGTGAGATCCAGGGTAGCGGTCATCTTGCCTGAAATCCCGCTAGGAAGAAGAACGAGTCGATGAAGTAGACGAACCAACATAGTCGAACGAATCCTCACAACTCCCGAACGAAACTGAAGCTAACGAGAGAAGCAACCCGGAAAGAAGCAAACAATATGGTAAACAACCATCACAAGACATGGCATGATGCACAATCAAGCATGATGCATGTCCGGTTTAATGAGGCATGGCATGGCAAAGTGCAACAAACAATACTACAAGCTAAGTGGAGCTCAATATGCAACGAGTTGCATATTGACAAAACACCACATTGACATATTTAGTTTAATCTCGTTTAAGCTACCAAGCAATATTAAATGTTGTTAAACATGGCAAGAGGTGAAGCATAATTAAACTACCTATCTAGGCAAGTTTAAATGAGGCAGGAAACAACAAACAACAATTCCAGAGAATGCCCATATGCAAATTATGAATTTGGTACTGCTCTGCCCTAAACCATATTTTATTGTTGTTAAACAGGAAAATAAAGTGCACCATGTTAAACTAGGCATTTTCCCACCCCATTTACATATAAAGTTTATTAAAATTGGAGCTACGGTTATTTAGTTATGAATTAAATCATTTTAGCATGTTATTTATGCAAATTAATGCAAACAGCAGGGTTAAGCATTTTTATCATGGATGAAAACAGCATATTATGAAACTACATGAAATTCTAAGCACTTTACATATATAAAGTTTTTACATATGATGCACAGATCATGAGTTATTATATGCATGAAGTTCAAGGGGGTTTCTGCAAATCTGTTAAATCACTGGATAAATGCTAAATTCGCAGAAGGAAAAAAAACAGGAGCTGGGCCGAATCTGGCTGGCCCGAAAGTGCACAGGAGAGGGGGCGGGGCTGCTCACCCTGGGCCAAGGCCCGGTTCGGTGGAGGCAGGCCGAGCGAGGCCGCTGGGCAAGGCCGGCTTGGGATCGAGGCCCACGCGGGCGACGTGGTCTCATCCATGCTGGCAGTGGAATAGGTCAACGAAGGCGCAGCGCTGGTCTCCTCGTTCACAAAGCAGGGGATGCAGGTACCGATGGCTGCGGCCGGCGAACGGATCCGGGCGGAGCCTCGCCGGAATGAAGCAGGAGTGGCGGCGCGGGACGCAGAGGACAGTCACCGCGGGACCGTGGTCAACGCGGCGACTCCTCCAGGTCGGGCGACGCGAGAAGCACGGTGACGATGGCTTGGGACAAGGTCCCGATCGAGGCAGGGGACGAACGCGCGAGAAGGAGCTCAGGCTTCTGGCCTGGTGGATGAGGTACCTGAAGAAGAGGAACAGAGAGAGTGAGGCGAGAGAGATGAGAGATTTCGAGAGAGCGGCACGGGGAGGAAGGAAGCAGGGCATGGCCTGGTGGCGCTGGTCTGCGCGAGGGGTCCGACGAGGTAGAACGGCTGCGGGGTCCTGTAGCTCGGGAAGGAGGAGCTCGGGCTCCTGGCTTGCGGCCGACGGCGGGAGGCGGCATGGATGCAGATCAGCGGCGGCTGGTCTCGAAGAAGCGGGGTGACGGCCATGGTCCTGTTGCTGCTGCTCGCGGGACGGAGGAGGTGAGGGAGATCGGGCGCGAGGGGCCTTGCTCCTTCGGGCATTGGATGGCAGAGGCTCGGATTGGGCATCAACGGAAAACAAGGAAGGTGGTCGGGGAGATTGGATCGGGAGGAGATCCCGAGGAAGGGGAGACAAGAGGTGTGGCGGCGAAGCTGCCTAATTTCTAGGGTTGGATCCCGTGTATAAATAGCAGGTGGATTTGGTCAGAGACTATTTGGTCCCTCCGATCGTAATCGGACGGCCCGGAATAAATAGGCTAGGGAGTCCAAATAAGAAAACGGAGATGATTTATAGATGTTTGGGGATGATCCGGACTCATCGATCATGACAGCCCGGGTCGGGTCTGGGTAAATTTCGGACACGGCAAGAAGGGTCATGGTTGTCTAGAGATGCAAGGCGATCGTGTGCAAGAGGGGTTTGACGAAACACCATGGAGACAAAGGGTTTTGATGGGCTCAGAAAAGAGAGAGAAGAGAGTGGTCCGGTTGATCTGAGAGGGGTCAACAGGGAAAAGGAAGAAGCGGGAACTACAAGCGAATGCAAGCTTTATGAAAACGATGCCGATGCAATGCGAATGATGACATGAGACGAGATGCATGACAAGAACAAAATGCAAAACAACCGACAAAAACCCAACCATGGAGGAAATAACATATCACATAGCCGGAAATGACAAGAGTTGGAGTTACGAATATGGAAAGTTGTATCCGGGCCGTTACAACACTCCACCACTACGAGAGGATCTCGTCCCGAGATCTAGGATGGCACCGGAGAGAAACGGAAGAGGAAGAGAAGAGGTAAAACTAAGTTGCTTCTTTGACGAACGAGTGAAACGACAAACCTTGAGAGGTTGAGCAATTAAAAAGAAAGAGTACAACAGAGATGAACGAGATTGCAAACAATCCGTTGGAAAAGAGGAACAAGG
The DNA here is from genome assembly GCF_002162155.2 of Triticum dicoccoides. Taxonomy (NCBI): domain Eukaryota; kingdom Viridiplantae; phylum Streptophyta; class Magnoliopsida; order Poales; family Poaceae; genus Triticum; species Triticum dicoccoides. Next base: position 535,530,494 of record NC_041383.1, on the reverse strand, counting down.
AACATTACGAGAACTTGAAGGTTGCAAAGACATGAATCAAGAGTTTAATGGACAAGATAGAATTCGAAACCACTCCGGTTAAAACAAGATGAGAGAGGAAGAATTCGGGCAGCACTCCGGTTGAACATGGAAGGAATAGAACATGAACTTGAGAAGATGGGATGATACTTGATGAAATCAACAACACACTGCCTCCGGAACAAAGAATAGAAGATAGATCATTGGAATAAAAGAATGGAGAAGAAAAATGCCAACTTCTGCCACAAATAATCTTGGAAAGCACCCTTCCAAGAAGGTTAGAACGGAATTGTTGGAAAACCAACAACGAAACGAATAAGCTTGTAGTGGGCTTATGGAAAACATCTCAAGACTGTGAGGTGACAACCGGCCACTAATGGAAACCATTGATTGGTTGAGAGCACCGAAGAGATGAAAAACTTCTTCACCGAGAAGAGAAGGAGGAAAATTGGATCATTGATAAGCACCACAAATAGTAACATTCCTTAGGGAAGGCTTTAGGTGAAATATGACCCAAGATAACTCCAACAAAGGGATTGATGGATTTAAAATATCTCATTCTTGACAACATGTGAATCATGAAACATGAAGAGAAATTGTCAAGGATGACATAGCACCATCTCAAAGACAAGATAGAAGGAATTGCACTTTGGAATGCAAGATGAAGAAAACTTGAGCTCCTCAAAACAAAACATGTGTTGAGCACCATGTTTATTTTTTAGAGTATAGCTTGGCTGATCTTAACTTCAAGAGAAATCTTGAAGAACAATTGAAGAATGAAAAGAATCCTTGACGAACCATCATGTAGAGCCTCCAGTAAACAAAAGGATGAAAATAATAGGATTCAAGCCTTGAAATGATTTAGATGGATCTTCGCGACGAGATAATGCGAAAAACTTGGAACTCCGGAAAAGAAAAGATGAAGCATCTCGAACCGAGAAATGTGACATGATGAATAACTCTGGAAAGAAGAAACTAGATCACTTGGATGAAACAATAATAAGAATTACATTATGCGTATCCTTCACCAATTTAAATTGATGGCAAGCAACGGATATGCATACTACTTATTCTCGTTGAAAGGATAAAAGAGATATAGCGCAAACTCGAGAAGGTATTGATGGAACCACCGGTGGAATTTGGAAACAACGAATGAATGAGTGAATTGATACGATAACAAAGGAAGGGAAATCTTGAAGAGAGCGGTCCGGTTGATCTGAGAGGGGTCAACAGGGAAAAGGAAGAAGCGGCAACTACGAGCGAATGCAAGTTTTATGAAAACGATGCCGATGCAATGCGAATGATGACATGAGACGAGATGCATGACAAGAACAAAATGCAAAACAACAGACAAAAACCCAACCACGGAGGAAATAACATATCACATAGCCGGAAATGACAAGAGTTGGAGTTAGGAATATGGAAAGTTGTATCTGGGGCGTTACACAACATTGATTGGCTTCAGTTAGCAGCAGTAGCGAAGAAATCGCTTGATCGCTCGGGTTCAGTAACGCGTAGCCTGCAGTGCAATCGCTCGGGTTCAGTTAGGTGACGCCTCGCTCGGGTTCAGTTAGAGCCCAACGCCTCACACACACACGCGTACGTGTATGAGAGAAACGCGCATCGCTCGGCCCCGACCACCCACCGTAACCGGGGACTCCCCGAAATTTTCCTCGCCCTCGCTTCTACCATGGTTTTTTTCGTCATGGATGGCCCAAAGAATGTCATGCAGCTGCATCTCCGGCCCGCCCTGGACGAAAAGCCCATTTTCTGTCATGATTTTTTGTCATAGAAGTAGGAGCCCACCACATCTATGATGATACCGGGTTTGGTCACAATTACCGTCATAGAATTGTCATAAGTATGACAGAAAAAAAATTGTTCGGCCCAAAATGTCACGGATGTGTCTTTTTTTGTAGTGTCTGCTGCCGCCTGGGCAGCTCGTAGGTTCTCCACGGGCGTGGCATAGACAGGGCGGTCCACCCCAAACATGCTAGCGATGGCAGCGCCACGCTGCCGGACCAGGCCAATGCAGCTAGGCCCGCCGGCAGTCGGCGTGCCACCAACAGCATGGTCGATCTCGAGATGGTAGGCTTCTGAAAGGCGTCTCATGGTGGCCAACTTCTTGGCGCTTTCGATGAGCGTGACGTAGCGGGCTTCCAGCGTCTCGGCGTCGGCGTCTTCGGGAATAGGTGCAGAGAGGTCTCGCAGTGCCGCCTGGAGGGGGTCTTGGGCATCCCCACCAGAGGCTCCGCCGTGGCTGATGACGAGCACCTCCGTGATGGTGTTGCCGCCGCTGTCAGCGTGACAGAGCGGGTCATTGACGATCACCACATTGGCGGGGAAGGTGTCGAGGGACGCAGTGTCGGAGTCGACGAGCATCGGGTCGGTGGAGCCGATCGACTCCAGGTCGGAGGCCGGCTCGTTGGCGATGTCGAGCTTGCGAAGGAGATCGATGAGGCAACTTTCGGCTACATTCCAATCCTACTTACCAGAGTATATAGTTGTATGGCATTCAAACCCCACCTTCATGGTTGTATTCTAATTAGGTGGAAATGTATGACCTAAGCTTCTCAACAAGCATTCACTCAACAGAGCTCTTAATGAGTTTTCTAATGGCTTGCAAGACTACTATATTTCTTTTAAGCTTAGTTGCAAAAGAAAAGCAAAGGGGAATGCGGGTCCATTTCATAACACTTATGGTGATAAAGAAAAGTAACTCCCATCCGCGTGAGAGGCATCGCTACCGGGCCGGGCCTCGATTCCTTTCCTTGTCTCCATTCTGATTGATTCGCTTCTTCGCGCAAGCACTTGGTTCGCCCCTTACTATAACCAGACGCGGGCTTGTCGGAGAGGCGGATCTCGCCAACAAGGTCAGCGAGGCCAGCCGTTGCACAGGCAAGGTCCGCAGCACGCAACGCATCTGTGCTCACGCCATCGGGCGTGCCAGGCTGGCTGCGCTCGCTGGGGAGGAAGAGGGTTCCCGTCCAGAACAGATCCCCGGATGACGGTGCACCTAGCCCCACGGTGGGTGGCAAATGTCGGGGGTGTCGTGCGACATATGATAAAGGATGGCTTATCATGGAGGGGGCTAGTAAGACATCGCTGGTGCCAGGAAACGGGATAAGGCAAAGACATGCACGCCGGCGAATCTTACCCAGGTTCGGGGCTCTCCTCGGAGATAACACCCCTAGTCCTGCTCTGCGGGGTCTCCGCATGATCACTCAAGCAACAATGGTGGCTACAAGCTTGCTCCTTGAGCTGTTTCTCCAGAGGAGGAAGAAGAACAAGGCTAGCCCTAGCTCCCTCTCTCTATATGTGTGTGTGGATGAACTAAGGTCTGGATGAGGCTCAACCGGAACTGGAACCCTTTGCATGGGACTGGGGGGTTTATATAGTCCTACCCCTCAGGGGTACAATGGTAATCTAGCCGGGTGTAAGACCTGGCTGTCAGTGTCTCTGGTCGCCGGCTTCTTCGCTGGCTGCTGGGGCCCGCCATCTGGTGGGTCCCGCCGGCTGTCTCGTACTTGGCCGACAGGCCGCGCCCGCCACTTGCGGGTCTTGTCGGCTGCTCGGCATTGTAGCCGTGTGGCTAATGATGCATGCTTTGTCGGGGTAGGCGTGGCTACAGTACCGCCTCCTGGCGGGCGTTCACTGTAGCCACTCCCCGTATCTTCTGGTTAATGGCGCCCAAATCCCCAGGAGGGGGAGGACCGCCTGGTCATTAGCTGGCCTACCCACGAGCCGTCTGGTCTGGGCTCGCCGCCTTCTGGCTCCTTGTGGACAGGTAAGGCCCGCCGCCTGCGGTCCGTACAAACAGCTCGTCGTGGGAGCATGGCTCTCACTGACAAGGGTGACGTCATGGGTAGCGTGGCAACAGTGTCGCGCCGGACAGGAGATCTCCGTCTGGTACGACGCACTGTGGCCATGCTTGGCGCTAGATTTGGGGGTGGCTAGGTGCGCTGTAGCCATGCCCTTTCTCATTGCACTGATGTGGACGTAGACTTTGAGGACGCTTAGGGCCGCCTTCTAGGGACCGGCCTCTCTGGAGGCCGCCTGCTAGAAGCCGGCCCACCTCGTGACTGCCTGCCGGGCTTTGCCGTCTCCTGGCAGCCGGCCGCTTGGACCAGCCGGCCGTGAGGAGGCGGCGCTTGGCTCTTTGAATCTTGAGGGACCAGCCGGCCCCGATGTCTTGAAGCGCCATGGGGGGCCGATGAGGCTACCCGTGGCTAATTACTCCGACACCTCTCTCTTCCCTTGTTGGAAACCTACTAGGAATAGGATTCCTAGTAGGAATCCTACTCGAGGCACGCCCCATGAGGGCCAGCCAGCCTCCCCCTTGCTCCTTTATATACGGGGGCAGGGGGCACCCTAGAACACACAAGTTGAGAGTTGTCTTAGCCGTGTGCGGTGCCCCCCTCCACAGATTTCCACCTTGGTCATATCGTTGTAGAGCTTAGGCAAAGTGATACATCTCCTACGTATCTATAATTTTTGATTGTTCCATGCTATTATATTATCTGTTTTGGATGTTTAATGGGCTTTAATATGCTCTTTTATATTTTTTTGGGGACTAACCTATTAACCGAAGGCCTAGTGCCAGTTTCTGTTTTTTTTGCCTATTTCAGTGTTTTGCAGAAAAGGAATATCAAACGGAATGAAACCTTTGCGAGGATCTTTCTTGGAACAAACACAATCCAGAAGACTTGGAGTTGAAGTCTGGAACTCCGCGAGGCGGCCACAAGGTAGGAGGGCACGCCCAGGGGGGTAGGCGCGTCCCCATCCTCGTGGGCCCCACAGAGCTCCACCGACCTATTTCTTTCACCTATATATACTCTCATACCCTAAAACCATCAGGGGAGCCACGAAACCACTTTTCCACCGCCACAACCTTCTGTACCCGTGAGATCCCATCTTGGGGCCTTTTCCGGCGATCTGCCGCAGGGGGAATCGATCATGGAGGGCTTCTACATCAACACCATTAATCCTTCCCATAGGTTTCTTAATGGTGGAATTCCTACAGGCACATAATTCCTATTTTGCAACAATAAGAACATCATTAATCCTTCCCATAGGTTTCTTAATGGTGCAATCCGCAAGATGCAAGTTTAAAGAACAATCATCAAATTCACGGAAACCTCACACATCACACAAAGTTTTTGGAATCGTGGAAACACTAGCACCCAAATCACACAAAGCATAGCATTCATGATCTTTAATCTTAATTTTAATAGTGGGTTCCCACTCATCATAAAGTTTTGTAGGGATAGAAACTTCTAATTCAAGCTTTTCTTCATAAGATTGCATTAAAGCATCAACAATATGTTTAGTAAAAGCTTTATTTTGACTATAAGCATGAGGAGAATTTAACGCTGATTGCAACAAGGAAATACAGTCTATTAATTATCATAATTAAATTCCTTGAAATCCAAAATAGTGGGTTCATTGCTACGTAAAGTTTTGACCTCTTCAATCCCACTTTTACCATTTTTGCATCAAGGTCTAAAAACTCTGAATCATTGGGATGCCTTTTATCGAAAGTTGACTCATCTCCAGTCCTATCATTATCAAGATTCATATTGCAAATTAAAGATTGAATAGGAGATACATCAATCACTTTTAGATCTTCATCCTTATTATCATGAAAACTAGAAGAACACGCTTTCATAAAGCAATCCTTTTTAGCACGCATCCTAGTGGTTCTTTCTTTGCACTAATGAATGGAAATTCTCATAGCTTTGAGAGACTCATTGATATCATGCTTAGGTGGAAGAGATCTAAGTTTCAAAGAATCAATTCTATCCACGTTCCTAGCCAACTCATCAATCTTAGGCAATTTCTCTTCAAGCAAAGCATTGAAATTCTTTTGAGAAATCATAAATTCTTTAACACTAGTCTCAAAATCAAAGGGCATTGAGGGAGTCCTGGACTAGGGGGTGTCCGGATAGCCGAACTATCATCATCGGCCGGACTCCAAGACTATGAAGATACAAGATTGAAGACTTCGTCCCGTGTCCGGATGGGACTTTCCTTGGCGTGGAAGGCAAGCTTGGCGATACGGATATGTAGATCTCCTACCAATGTAACCGACTCTATGTAACCCTAGCCCTCTCCGGTGTCTATATAAACCGGATGGTTTTAGTCTGTAGAATAACAACAATCATACCATAGGCTAGCTTTTAGGGTTTAGCCTCCTTGATCTCGTGGTAGATCTACTCTTGTAATACCCACATCATCAATATCAATCAAGCAGGACGTAGGGTTTTACCTCCATCAAGAGGGCCCGAACCTGTGTAAAACATCGTATCCCTTGTCTCCTGTTACCATCCGCCTAGACGCACAGTTCGGGACCCCCTACCCGAGATCCGCCGGTTTTGACACCGACATTGGTGCTTTCATTGAGAGTTCCTCTGTGCCGTCGCAATCAGGAAGGATGCCTCTTCCCGTCTTTAAAGACGGTACCATTGCCAAAGGAGCTTTGGCCGCCGGTCAAGCTATACGGCTAGGTGGTTTTCTTATGACCGCCTGTTCGGCCACCGCTTCGACGATGACCTCTCGGGTCATCAAAAGCGATCTTCGCATCAACTCAGAATTCGCCGATGGAGCTCTCTTCCGTAAACGAGCTCTTGGATCGCATCGCCGCCCTGGGGGTCACTACAGACTACGATCAGATTGGGCTTAAAACCAATCTGAGAGAAATTAATTCTCCCCAGGCTACCCACCATGTTGCTGTGGTAGAAGAACAACGCGGCGACTCCTCTTCTATGTTAAAAACAGTTATGTTCGGATTCCCGATCCCTCCATGCCGGATTCCCGCGGAGGGACGGACGTCAATCGAGTACTGAACCTAAAGTCAGGCAGCAGACTAGATTCGTTGGACGACGTCCAGCAATCCAAGCTTCCAAATCCGGAAACTCCTCGGCCTTTGAGCCTCAGATTGGGCGGGGTTCCGAATTTAATTCCACCCGCCCACCCAAACACAAGCGATCTATCTCAAATACGGCAAGAGCCCGATGAAACAGTACATCATTACTGGGCCAGATTCCTCCTGGTTATGGACAGGATAAAGGACTGCCGTGAGGAAAGCGCAATCTCTATTTTCTGCAACAATTGCACGGACAAGGGAATCATGAACGCCATAAGTCATCGCGAAGTTACGCGCTTCGCCGACCTGGCAACCATAGTACAAAAATACTGTGCGATGGAGAGTGCCTGGAAAACCGAAACTAGATTTTGGGACAATCCAGCCCTGAACACAACCCTAGTCCGGAATAAAAGGGTGCACCATGCTCAAGCACCTGGGTCAAAAACCAAAAAGCAAAAAACCCCCAAAGGGTACGGAACCGTACTGGAGGGATGGCTCAGCGGACCCTGCAAAATCCATAATACAGAGGGCGCCACTCCAACACATAGCCTTCTAGCATGTTGGATACTACGGCAGGTGGCCAAAAGTGGCGAAGGTCTTCTAGCCCCGGAGAACCAGCCCAACAGTACCAGTACGGTATTAACAGTCTTCGAGACTTTCACATCAAATAATATGCGGAAACGAACTATCCGCAGCCTCAGCGAAGTCTACCAAGTAGCAACAACAAATCCATGGAGCGACACGGCTATCACCTTCAATGCCAGTGACGAACCTAAATTCCGAACAGCCCGAGCACCAGCCGCATTGGTCCTCAGTCCCATAGTGGACGGTTTTCGCCTTACCAAGGTACTCATGGATGGCGGCAGCGGATTAAACCTCATCTACGAGGAAACTCCCTAAAAAATGGAAATAGACTGGAGCCGCATTGAGCGAAGCAGCACAACCTTTAGAGGAATAATCCCTAGTCGGGAAGTACGCTGCACAAGAAAAATCACACTAGATGTGGTGTTCGGCTCGCCGGACAACTACAGGTCCGAGGAAGTCACGTTCCAAGTGGCCCCGTTCAGCAACAGATATCACGCTCTATTAGGGCGAGAGACATTCACAATTTTCCAAGCCGTACCCCATTACGGGTACATGAAGCTCAAAATGCCCGGGCCCAATGGAATCATCACTCTGATCAGTGATCCGGACATAGCACTCCGCGCCGAAAACAAAACAGCCGCACTAGCCCTAGAGGCACTATCCGAAGCACTAGCGGCAGAAGAACTCACGGCACTACGCTCCATGGTGAATAGGGACGATGTGATACTCGACAAGAGATCTGAGTCCACATCTTTCAAACCAGCAGACGAAATAGTCAAATTCCAGGTCCATCCTACGGACCCCACAAAGACGGCCTCCATCGGGGCACAATTAAACCCTGATGTAGAAGCCGCACTACGAGAATTCCTTCGGGAAAATTGAGACATTTTTGCCTGGCACCCTTCAGATATGCCAGGAATCCCACGCAGGCTGGCAGAGCACAGCCTAAATATCCTAAAAGGATTCAAGCCAGTCAAACAGGCTCTTCGACAATTTTCCGAACCCAAAAGACAAGCAATGGGAGAGGATCTAGCCAAACTATTGGAAGCTGGATTCATCAGAGATATAAAACATCCGGACTAGCTAGCAAACCTGGTAATGGTACCAAAAAAGGACAAATCCTGGCGCCTTTGCGTGGATTTTAAAGACCTTAATAAGGCCTGTCCAAAGGATCCTTTCCCCCTCCCCCGCATCGACCAAATCATCGATGCTACCGCGGGGCATGATTCATTGTGTTTCCTCGACGCATAGTCCGGATACCATTAAATCAAGATGGCGGAAATAGACCAGGCCGCAACGGCATTCATTACTCCATACGGACCATTCTGCTTCAATACAATGCCCTTCGGACTTAAAAACGCCGGCGCAACATATCAGCGCATGATTCAGACATGTCTGGCTACCATGATCGGCAAAACAGTGGAGGCATACGTAGACGATGTGGTCGTCAAGACCAAACACGTCGAAACTCTAATAGATGATTTGAGGCTCACATTCGACAACCTCCAAGCATATGACATTAAGCTTAACCCGGAAAAATGCGTTTTTGGCGTACCAGTCGGAAAGCTCTTGGGCTTCATTGTATCCGATAGAGGAATTGAAGCAAACCCAGCCAAGATCCGAGCTCTGTCACAATTGGACATCCCAAAAGACCTCAAACAAATACAAAAATTGACTGCATGCGTGGTGGCCCTAAGCCGCTTTATCTCCCGTTTGGGAGAAAAAGCATTGCCCCTCTATCGCCTCCTCAGGCGCACCGAACACTTCGAATGGACAGACGCTGCCACAGCCGGACTCGAAGAAATAAAGGCCATATTGGCAACAAATCCGGTCCTGGCCACGCCCAACTTGGGCGAACCAATGTTGTTATATATCGCGGCAACACATCAAGTTGTAAGTGTGGTGCTCGTCGTCAAATGAGAAACAGAAAGGCACAAATTCCCTCTTCAAAAACCAGTGTACTACGTATCCACTGTCCTAACTCCATGCAAGTCCTGGTACCCACATTATCAAAAGATAGCATACGCGGTGTTCATGGCATCCCGGAAGCTGCGACACTACTTTCAAGAGTGTTCGATAATAGTGGCCTCCAAAGTACCTCTCAACGACATCATAAACAATCGCGACGAGATGGGCAGGATTGCAAAATGGGCCATTGAGCTTTCACCATTCGATATAACCTACAAACCACGGCGAGCTATAAAGTCGCAAGTTTTGGCTGACTTCGTCGCGGAATGGACTGAAGCCGAACTCCCTAAAGAGTACGGCGCATACTCCAATTGGATTATGCACTTCGACGGCTCTAAAATGTTGGCCGGCTTGGGGGCTGGCATCGTCTTGACGTCCCCAACCGGAGATACAGTCCAATGCGTACTTCAAATAATGTACACGGACTCCAACAACGCAGCCGAATACGAGGCCCTTCTACATGGTCTCCGGATGGCCATCTCCATGGGCATTCAACGCCTAGAGGTCCGCGGGGATTCAAACCTCACAATATCCCAAGTAAATGGAGACTTTGACGCCAAGGATCCGAAAATGGCTGCCTACCGTAACGCCGTCTTAAAAATGTCAGCTCGGTTCGAAGGACTCGAATTCCACCATGTAGCCCGGGACAACAACCAGGCAGCCGACGTGTTGGCGCGCATCGGCGCAAAACGCGACGCCGTCCCTCCAAACATCTTCCTGGAGCGGCTCTTTAAGCCATCCGTACTATGGGAAGAGGAGTCCCGAAATAGCAACCCGGAACCAGCCGCACCACCCAACACGGAACATTCTGACACAGTCGGTGGCTCAGCCAATGAAATAACACCCTCAGCCCACGAAATAATGGCAGTAATCGCCCCGTGGACGGAACCATTCCTAGCCTACTTAACTAGGCAGGAACTCCCCGAAGACCAAAATGAGGCCCGCTGCATAGTTCGGCGATCTAAAGCCTACAAGGTCCATGAGGGAGAACTTTATAAGAAAAGCACAACCAGAGTCCTTCAAAGGTGTATCTCTGAAGAGGAAGGGCGAAATCCCCTGGCTGAAATTCACACCAGACTCGATGGGCACCACGCCGCAGCCCGGGCCCTTGTAGGCAAGGCCTTCCGTACAGGATTTTATTGGCTGACTGCCCGGGCAGATGCTCAGGACTTAGTCCAACGATGCGTCGGTTGCCAGCTCTTTGCTAATCAAAGCCACATGCCACCCATCGCCCTCAAAACTATACCCATCACCTGGCCGTTCGAGGTCTGGGGGCTTGATATGGTTGGACCCCTTAAAGGGGGAACCCACAAGCAAAAATACCTATTGGTCATGGTGGACAAATTCACCAAATGGATAGAGGCCAAGCCAGTTAAAACAACCGAATCCGGACCCGTGATAGACTTCATATCCGGGGTAGTACACCGTTATTGTGTCCCCCACAGCATCATCACTGATAACGGCACGAATTTCACGGCCGACGAGGTTAAACTCTGGTGCAAAAACATGGGCATCAAGCTCGACTACGCTTCAGTCTGTTACCCCCAAACTAATGGTCAAGTCGAACGAGCAAACGGTCTAATCATGAGCGGCATCAAACCCAGACTAGTGCTGTCCCTCAAGGAATCTAACACGCACTGGGTAGAGGAGCTCGACTCTGTACTCTGGGGGCTGCGGACCACGCCAAACCGCACTACCGGATTCACACCATTTTTTATGGTGTACGGCGCAGAGGCAGTTCTGCCCTGCGATATAATTCATGACTCACCTCGCGTGCACATGTACGAAGAAAGAGAAGCCGAGTTGGATCGGCAGGACAGTTTGGACGCCTTAGAGGATGAGCGGGACGTGGCACAAGCTCGTTCCGCATTTTATCAGCAGCAGGCTCGAAGATATCAAAGCAGAGAAGTACGGGCCAAAACTTACAATGTTCGCGAACTTGTTCTACGCCTGCCGGACAAGAAAAAGGACAAATTTAAGCCCAAATGGGAAGGTCCCTTCATCATCGACCAAGTCCTGACTGGCGGAGCATACCGTCTACGTAACGCATCTGACAACCGACTCGAGCCAAACCCATGGAACGCAGCCCGTCTCCGAAGATTCTACGCCTAGCGCCGGACTCAGAGTTCGTCTCCCTCCTCCGTCCACCTTTTACATTTTCACTGTCTCTTGTCCCCTTCCTTCTTCCCACTTTTTTTTAGTAAAAGCCTTTGATAGGCTGATTTGCGCATTGTTCGCACACACTTGATGTGCTCCTAGCACTCATTATACCTGGGGGCTTCTTTAACAGAAGCATATTTATACGGGCTTCATGCCCAACACATGTGTCATACTTCCGCATGTACCTTTTATTCACCATTATATGCATCGATATGAGTTAAGTTTTGGCCAAGCTGGGTTGCCTGGCTCCTGTGCTTACCCCTACATTCCCGATTGTTCGGCTAGGAGGTAAAGGGAGCACCTCTGCGATTGTTACTGCCGGGTCAGCCGGATGTGTACCTCAGACTGGGTGAAGCTGAAAGCTAGCGTTCTTCAGGGAATATTCGGTCGGTGACTTGAAAGATGATTTATTACTTATTTAACTTATCCACCTCCAGATGCTTTTTCTGCTCTCTTCGCAGTACGGACATGCACCTCAGGGTATGCCTCCCAAGGAAAGGAACCCCTAACGGAACTATTCTCCCTGGAAGATGTTTCTTACTAACCATGTAATATAACATAACTAGTTGGGCACTTGTCTGATAAAGCACTAATGACCCCTACGCCTGGTCTCCATGCATTGCCCCGGTTTTTTCATAACTGAGAAGGTATTCGGACACACTCCGGACTCTAGGGTCCCGAGGTTGAAGCGAAAAGGTCGGCAAAGACAAACGATCTACAATCCGGCTAGAAGGCATTTTACATGTCATTTTAAAATACATCGTCAAATTGACTGATTGTACTCCTCTTCAATCCCGTCTAACAGGCTGTCTAATTTACAGTCCTGTTGGGAATACTTAGCGGCCAACTCTACTTGGCCGTACATTAAGCTCACAGGGATCTCCTTCCCATCGGGCCCCACAGGTCCGACCTCGGCCATGTGGTTCGGATCCGCCTTCTTGTACCACGTCTTCACCATGGCCCAGGCCTCCCTGGCGCCTTGACGGCAGGCCGATATCTTCCACAGATGGAAGCGCTGCCGTGCTCCCTGCAGCTTCTCGGCAAGCCCTTCAAGGCTTTCGGGTAGGGAGACGGACGGCCATAAGCCCTGGGCGACGCCACTCATCGCTTGCCGAACACGTTTGTGCAGTTGCATCAGCTCGAGGAGTTGGTCACCCGTTGAACCGGGCATTTCCTCCGCAGGGCGACCTGTGAGCACACCTATAAGACACATTTCTGTCAATCGACTTCCTCGCCGAACTCTTCTTTTCAAAGGAGTTTGCTCAAGCACTTACTATAAATGCCGCGACGAAGCCGCTGATTCTCCTTCACGGAGCCAAACAGCTGGGCCCGAACACCTTTCAGCTCTTCTCCCAGCTGGGTGTGGGCATCTTGGAGCTTGTTCCTCTCCTGCTGCACCTTCATAAGCACCCTCTCGCTGGCCTTCAGCTGGCGCAGTAGCTGTTGCTTGTCCGGATCTAGTCCGGCACCCTCTGCAATATTATTGTCAGATTTACGCACACGTTGCACTTTATTAACTACTTATCTTTTCGAAGTATGTATTACCAGCGGGGGTCTCCGTAGCTCCCCCTGTGGCGGCCAGTGCGGCCTCAAGTTGGGCCTTGCACTCTTGAAGCTCCTGGGACAGGTGAGTATTCTTCTCCGTAAGATCCTACATAACAAATGATCCTTAAATCAGTTATTTTAACTATTTTAAGTCTCGGGGGCTACTGGCATATATAACTATTAAAATTCCTTACCCGTATGTCCTTCAAATACTGCTCCGTGGCTCTGGTTAAACCATCTTGAGCGGCACGGAGGTGCGCGTCTCCCGCATTAAAGGCATTCAACGCCTCCGAGGAGAAACACGCGTCACGAAGAACTGTCCGGCGACGCCTGTGATTCATGGCGCTCTCCACCTCAGACCTGGTGGCGGACAGCCTGTCGGCATCCTCCGTTGGAGGAGCATCCGGCTCATGCCTTGTGTTCGCCTCCCCTTCCGGACCACGCGTTGGAGCATGGCTGGCGGAGGCTTGATTGGCAACCTCTCCGGACACTGTCCGGCGAGCGCTCTTTCTCCTGGAAAAGTCATGAGCGTTAATATACCTCCTAGGGATCTTTCCCTTAAAAACGGCGGTGCGCCGTACCGTTGCGGCGATGTTTCGATTCGCGACGCACTCCTCTTCCGCCTGCTGGGCCGAACTGACCCTTGTTGGTCAGCCACCGCGGGTTCGGATTCCCGCCTTAAAGACGCTTCCTGCGATGCACCATCGGTATATGATGGTCAGAAATGAGCATGAATCAAATAATGGTGTCAGGACTCCGGTCGTAGTCACCTGGGAAGCCGGAGATAAACCGGGATAGTCAGCCGTAATGGTGACTAGAACATTGTCCATGCTAAGTTGGTGGAACACCCCGTCAATCAGCTCCACCTTTATGTCCAGATCCTCTTCGGAGGCCGGATCAAGGGATCGTCCCAGATCCTCGGGCTGTGGAGTCAGGCTTTGTATGCCCTCCACGTCCCGGCGCAGCTCCTGCGTCAAAATCACAAAGTAAGACACTTGACTTTGGGAATATGGATCGGATAGATAAACGTCCGCTTACCCAGCTCCGAGGGTTATTCATGGAGAATCCATTTAATGGACTTGTGCGGAGAAAGTCCTCCTTCTCCCCCTTGTACAAGCCGGACAGGATCTTTAAGATCGGCGGCCGATCCCGGCCCTTTGCGGCCATGACGGGTGGCGTCATCTTCCCCGTTGAAATCCCACATGGGGTGGCCCCTATATTGAAGCGGCTGCACCCCTCGCATGATGCATGTGGCCATGACTCCAATCATGGTCAATCCGGAGTGGGCCAGTAACTTTATTCGGCCCATCAGATAAGGGACGCTCCCATCATCTTCCCGTTGAGGGCTTCGTGGGCGCCAACTCAGGCGTTTCTTCAAGGGAGCGTTGCTGCACTCCGGGAGGCCGATCCGAACTGGATCCGGCAGAGGGGCGTCCTCAATATAGAACCATTCTGAAGGCCAGTCTTCGGACGCCTTCTTCGGGGTACCGGATAGATATCCGGTCCCGACGATGCGCCATATTTCGGCTCCGCCCACTTGATATATCGACCCCTCGTGAGAACGGGGTACGAGGCAAAACAATCTCTTCCACAGTGCAAAATGGGGCTCGATGCCCAAGAATAGCTCGCAAAGAGCTACAAAGCCCGCGATGTGCAGAATGGAGGCAGGTGTAAGGTGGTGAAGCTGGAGTCCGTAGAACTCCAGGAGCCCCCAGAGAAACGGATGTATGGGAAATCCGAGTCCCCTTATTAGATAAGGGACGAAGCATACCCGCTCTCCTTTGGAAGGGTTGGTGACGCTCTCCGCCTGCTTTCCACCCCTGAAGGTGGCCAGTCCGGCTCGAACCGGAACCATGAAGGCTGGGGGAAGATATCCCTCGGTTTGGAGCGTCACTAGCTCGCTGTGTGGAACTGAGCATTTCCCCCAATCTCCTGGCTGAGGGCTGGGAGCGCGAGAGGAGGAGCCGCGTCGACTATCCATGATGGAATGGATTTTTGTCAGAGGCACTTCGATGAGTACTTGCGGAAGGAGGATGGTGTGAGTTGGATCTAGATCCTCGCCTCTCTTATAGGCGGCTCGTTCGCGCGGCTAGGGGGTAAAACGTAAAAATACCCTAGCTTTTCGCATTCATATGACACGTGGAAGAGGGCCATTATTGGACGTAGAAGCCAAGGAGCGCAACATTTATAAGGAAGCCGGACGCTATTCGACAGGTACATGAAGTTTGAAGGAGAACCCGCCTTGCAACGCCGAAGACGATATACGCGCCGGACTCGTTGTCATTGAAGCCTGGTTCGGGGGCTACTGAGGGAGTCCTGGACTAGGGGGTGTCCGGATAGCCAAACTATCATCATCGGCCGGACTCCAAGACTATGAAGATACAAGATTGAAGACTTCGTCCCATGTCCGGATGGGACTTTCCTTGGCGTGGAAGGCAAGCTTGGCCATACGGATATGTAGATCTCCTACCATTGTAACCGACTCTATGTAACCCTAGCCCTCTCCGGTGTCTATATAAACCGGATGGTTTTAGTCCGTAGAATAACAACAATCATACCATAGGCTAGCTTTTAGGGTTTAGCCTCCTTGATCTCGTGGTAGATCTACTCTTGTAATACCCACATCATCAATATCAATCAAGCAGGACGTAGGGTTTTACCTCCATCAAGAGGGCCCGAACCTGGGTAAAATATCGTGTCCCTTGTCTCCTGTTACCATCCGCCTAGACGCACAGTTCGGGACCCCCTACCCGAGATCCGCCGGTTTTGACACCGACGGGCATATTATTAAAATTTCCATAAGAGTTGTTGTAGGAATTACCATAATTATTAGAGGAATTACTAGGAAACGGCCTAGGATTAAAGTTTACTCTATACGCATTGTTACCAAAATTGTTCCTACCAACAAAATTCACATCCATAGATTCATTATTATCCTCAATCAAAGTAGACAAAGGCATATCATTAGGATTAGCAGAAATACTCTTATTAGCAAACAATTTCATAAGTTCATCCATCTTTCCACTTAAAACATTAGTGTCTTCTATTGCATGAACCTTTTTACTAGTAGATCTTTCGGTGTGCCATTGAGAATAATTAACCATAATATTATCTAGGAGTTTAGTAGCTTCTCCCAAAGTGATTTACATAAAAGTGCATCCCATGGCCGAATCTAAAAGATTTTTAGAAGCAAAATTCAATCCAGCATAAAAATTTTGTATGATCATCCATAAATTCAATCCATGAGTAGGGCAATCACGTGTCATTAATTTTGTCCTCTCCCAAGCTTGTGCAACATGCTCATGATCAATTTGCTTAAAATTCATTATATCGTTTCTAAGAGAGATGATCTTAGCGGGAGGAAAATACTTAGAGATAAAAGCATGTTTGCACTTATTCCATGAATCAATACTATTTTTAGGCAAAGACGAAAACCAAGTTTTAGCACGTTCTCTAAGCAAAAACAGAAATAACTTCAATTTAACAATATCATTATCCACATCTTTCTTCTTTTGCATATCACACAAGTCAACAAAGGTGTTTAGATGGGTAGCGGCATCTTCACTAGGAAGGCCAAAAAATTGATCTTTCATGAAAAGATTCAGCAAAGCAGCAATAATTTCACAAGATTCAACATCGGTAATAGGAGCAATCGGAGTGCTAAGAAAATCATTGTTGTTGGTAATGGAAAAGTCACACAATTTAGTATTGTCTTGAGCCATCGTGACAAACAATCAAGCACACAAGAAGCAAGCAAAAGGAGACGAACGGAAAAAGAGGGCGAATAAAACGGCAAAGGTGAAGTGGGGGAGAGGAAAACGAGAGGCAAATGGCAAATAATGTAATGCGAGGGATAAGAGTTTGTGATGGGTACTTGGTATGTCTTGTCCTGTGCGTAGATCTCCCCGGCAACGACGCCAGAAATCGCACGTTGGCGGGAGATCAAATCTTGACTTGACTTGGTGTAAGCCTCCCCAACAATGGCGCCAGGAATCCTTCTTGCTGCCTCTTGAGCATGTGTTGGTTTTCCCTTGGAGAGGAAAGGGTGATGCAGCAAAGTAGCATAAGTATTTCCCTCGGTTTTTGAGAACCAAGGTATCAATCTAGTAGGAGGTTACACGCAAGTCGCCTTGTACCTGCACAAACAAATAAGAACCTTGCAACCAACGCGATAAAGGGGTTGTCAATCCCTTCACGACCACTTGCAAAAGTGAGATCTGATAGAGATAATAAGATAAATATTTTTGGTATTTTTATGATATAGAATGGAAAGTAAGGGTTGCAACATAAACAGCGATAGAAATAGCAAATTGATAGGTAAATAATATGATGGAAGATAGACCCGGGGGCCATAGGTTTCACTAGTGGCTTCTCTCAAGATAGAATAATCTACGGTGGGTGAACAAATTACTGTCGAGCAATTGATAGAAAAGCGCATAGTTATGAGAATATCTAGGCATGATCATGTATATAGGCATCACGTCCGCGACAAGTAGACCAAAATGATTCTGCATCTACTACTATTACTCCACACATCGACCGCTATCCAGCATGCATCTAGAGTATTAACTTCATAAGAACAGAGTAGCGCATTAGGCAAGATGACATGATGTAGAGGGATAAACTCAAGCAATATGATATAAACCCCATCTTTTTATCCTCGATGGCAACAATACAATATGTGCCTTGCTGCCCCTGCTGTCACTGGGAAAGGACACCGCAAGATTGAACCCAAAGCCAAGCACTTCTCCCATCGCAAGAAAGATCAATCTAGTAGGCCAAACTAAACAGATAATTTGGAGAGACTTGCAAAGATAATTAAATCATGCATATAAGAATTCAGAGAAGAACCAAATATTTTTTAGAGATAATCTTGATCATAAACCCACAATTCATCGGATCTCGACAAACACACTGCAAAAAGAATTACCTCAAATAGATCTCCAAGAAGATTGAGAAGAACTTTGTATTGATATCCAAAGAGAGAGAAGAAGCCATCTAGCAAATAACTATGGATCTGAAGGTCTGTGGTAAACTACTCACACATCATCGGAGAGGCTATGGTGTTGATGTAGAAGCCCTCCGTGATCGATTCCCCCTCCGGTGGAGCGCCGGAAAAGGCCCCAAGATGGGATCTCATCTCACGGGTACAGAAGGATGCAGCAGTGGAAATAGGGTTTCGTGGTGCTCTTGGATGTTTTTGGGGTATATGAGTATATATAGGCGAAAGAAGTAGGTCGATGGAGCCACGAGGGGCCCACGAGGGTGGGGGTGCGCCTAGCCCCCTTGGGCGCGCCTCCCTGCCTCATGGCCACCTCGTTGCTTCCTTGACGTCCACTCCAAGTCTCCTGAATTGTGTTTGTTCCAAAAGTAACTCTCCCGAAGGTTTCATTACGTTTGGATTCTGTTTGATATTCCTTTCTGCGAAATGGTTTTATGTTTTAGTTAGTGTTTGTGCCAAGTAGAACCTTTGGGAAGACTTAGTGAAGTCTTTGCGATCTTGCTGTAAAAAACAGAAACTTTTGCGCTCATAAGAACAGCTGCCATTTTTTTACTGAAGAGTGCTTTTAGGTTGATTCTTTTTGCAGATGATTAATAGACAAATTCCTCACATCCACCAATTTATTTCAAAATTTTTGGAGTTCCAGAAGTATGCGTTTGATACAGATTGCTACAAATTGTTCTGTTTTTGACAGATTCTGTTTTTCGTGTGTTGTTTGCTTATTTTGATGAATCTATGAGTAGTATCGGGGGGTATGAACCATAGAGAAGTTGGAATACAGAAGGTGTAACACCAATATAAATAAATAATGAGTTCATTTCAGTAACTTAAAGTTGTGATTTATTTTTTTATACTAATGGAGCTCATGAGATTTTCTGTTTAAGTTTTGTGTTGTGAAGTTTTCAAGTTTTTGGGTAAAGATTTGATGGATTTTGGAATAAGGAGTGGCAAGAGCCTAAGCTTGGGGATGCCCAAGGCACCCCAAGGTAAAATTCAAGGACAACCAAAAGCCTAAGCTTGGGGATGCCCAAGGCACCCCAAGGTAAAATTCAAGGACAACAAAAAGCCTAAGCTTGGGGACGCCCCGAAAGGCATCCCCTCTTTCATCTTCATCTATCGGTAACTTTACTTGAGGCTATATTTTTATTCACCGCATGATATGTGTTTTGCTTGGAGCGTCTTGTATGATTTGAGTCCTTGCTTTTTAGTTTACCACAATCATCCTTGCTGTACACACCTTTTGGAGAGACACGCATGAATCGGAATTTATTATAATACTCTATGTGCTTCACTTATATCTTTGAGCTAGATAATTTTGCTCTAGTGCTTCACTTATATCTTTTTAGAGCATGGTGGTGGTTTTATTTTATAGAAATTATTGATCTCTCATGTTTCACTTATGTAATTTTGAGAGTCTTTTAGAACAGCATGGTAATTGCTTTGCTTACAAAATTAGTCCTAATATGATGGGCATCCAAGATGGGTATAATAAAAACTATCATATAAAGTGCATTGAATACTATGAGAAGTTTGATTCTTTATGATTGTTTTGAGATATGAAGATGGTGATATTAGAGTCATGCTAGTAGAGTAGTTGTGAATTTTAGAGATACTTGTATTGAAGTTTGTGATTCCCGTAGCATGCACGTATGGTGAACCGTTATGTGATGAAGTCGGAGCATGAGTTATTTTTTGATTGTCTTCCTTATGAGTGGCGGTCGGGGACGAGCGATGGTCTTTTCCTACCAATCTATCCCCCTAGGAGCATGCGTGTAATACTTCGTTTTAATAACTAATAGATTTTTGCAATAAGTATGTGAGTTCTTTATGACTAATATTGAGTCCATGGGTTATACGCACTCTCACGCTTCCACCATTGCTAGCCTCTCTAATACCGCGCACCTTTCGCCGATATCATACACCCACCATATACCTTCCTCAAAACATCCATCATACCTACCTATTATGACATTTCCATAACCATTCCGAGATATATTGCCATGCAACTTTCCACCGTTCCGTTTATTATGACACGCTCCATCATTGTCATATTGCTTTGCATGATCATGTAGTTGACATCGTATTTATGGCAAAGCCACCTTCATAATTCTTTCATACATGTCACTCTTGATTCATTGCACATCCCATTACACCACCGGAGGCATTCACATAGTCATATTTTGTTCAAGTATTGAGTTATAAGTAAATAAAAGTGTGATGATCATCATTATTAGAGCATTGTTCCAGTGAGGAAAGGATGATGGAGACTATGATTCCCCCACAAGTCGGGATGAGACTCCAGACGAAAAATAAAAAAATAAAAAATAAAAGAGGCCATAAAAAAAGAGAGAAAGTCCCAAATAAAAAAATGATGAGAAAAAAAGAGAGAAGGGACAATGCTACTATCCTTTTACCACACTTGTGCTTCAAAGTAGCACCATGATCTTTATGATAGAGAGTCTCCTATGTTGTCACTTTCATATACTAGTGGGGATTTTTCATTAAAGAACTTGGCTTGTATATTCCAATGATGGGCTTCCTCAAATTGCCTAGGTCTTCGTGAGCAAGCAAGTTGGATGCACACCCACTTAGTTTCATTTGTTGAGCTTTCATACACTTATAGCTCTAGTGCATCCATTGCATGGAAATCCCTACTCATTCGCATTGATATCTATTGATGGGCATCTCCATAGCCCGTTGATACACCTAGTTGATGTGAGACTATCTTCTCCTTTTTGTCTTCTCCACAACCACCATTCTACTCCACCTATAGTGCTATATCCATGGCTCACACTCATGTATTGCGTGAAAATTGAAAAGATTTGAGAACATCAAAAGTATGAAACAATTGCTTGGCTTGTCATCGGGGTTGTGCATGATTTAAATATTTTGCAGTGTGTTTGCCTAGATCCGATGAATTGTGGATTTATGAACTTGATTATCTATGAATATTATTTGGTTCTTTTCTGAATTCTTATATGCATGATTTGATATCTTTGCAAGTCTCTTCGAATTATCGGTTTAGTTTGGCCTACTAGATTGATCTTTCTTGCAATGGGAGAAGTGCTTAGCTTTGGGTTCAATCTTGCGGTGTCCTTTCCCAGTGATAGCAGGGGCAGCAAGGCACGTATTGTATTGTTGCCATCGAGGATAAAAAGATGGGGTTTATATCATATTGCTTGAGTTTATCCCTCTACATCATGTCATCTTGCTTAATGCGTTACTCCATTCTTATGAACTTAATATTCTAGATGCATGCTGGATAACGGTCGATGTGTGGAGTAATCGTAGTAGATGCATAATCGTTTCGGTCTACTTGACACGGACGTGATGCCTATATTCATGATCATAGCCTTAGATATCTTTATAACTATGCTCTTTTCTATCAATTGCTCGGCAGTAATTTGTTCACCCACCGTAATACATCCTATCTTGAGAGAAGCCACTAATGAAACCTATGGCCCCCGGGTCTCTTTCTTATTATATTGCATCTCTTTTATTTACATCGCATCTCGTTTAGTATTTTGCAATCTTTACTTTTCAATCTATACAACAAAAATACCAAAAATATTTATCTTATTATCTTTATCAGATCTCACTTTTGCGAGTGGTCATGAAGGGATTGACAACCCCTTTATCGCGTTGGTTGCAAGGTTCTTGATTATTTGTGCAGGTACTAGGTGACTTGTGTGTTATCTCCTACTAGATTGATACCTTGGTTCTCGAAAATTGAGGGAAATACTTACGCTACTTTGCTGTATCACCCTTTCCTCTTCAAGGGAAACCAACGCATGCTCAAGAGATAGCACGAAGCCCTGTGTCAGTAATTTCATCATCACCGTTATCACGCCGTCGTGCTGACAAAACTCTTCCTCAGACTCAGCCGGATCAAGAGTACGAGGGACGTCACCGAGCTGAACGTGTGCAGATCGTGGAGGTGCCGTGCGTTCGGTACTTGGATCGGTTGGATCGCGAAGACGTTCGACTACATCAACCGCGTTACTAAACGCTTCCGCTTTCGGCTATGAGGGTACATGGACACACTCTCCCCGCTCGTTGCTATGCATCACCTAGATGAATCTTGCGTGTGGGTAGGAATTTTTTTGAAATTATTGCGTTCCCCAACAGTTACTCCACACTCCCGTCAAATTCCAGCTAACACCTCATGGTCATATTCATGATATGTTGTAGTGCTGCAAGGACAGGCAATCAAGGACACGTGAGGCATTGAGGCCCACGTCAAGGAGGCATATGCTGATGACGTCAATGAATTGGACCCAATCCTTTCGTGAATTCCCACAACTTCGATTTTGGATTGCATGGATTTATTGGTTGTGACTTTGATCGCTTGTGTTCATTTGCTCATGTTTTTCTTATCTATGTCATTAAGTTTTGATTATGCTATAACAATTTATTTACTTTGCACTTTTACCTAGAGTTGATGTGTATCAACATATTTCTATATTGCTTTTCAATTCCTCGATATCCTCGGTTTACGCATGAAGGGTACAGTAAAGTATACCATATTGATTTTTTCATACTACACTTTTTGTATGCATCTTTGGCTAGATTTTTGTGTTCCCTAAATGACTAATGAACTCCACACCATGTTGGAGATTGGAAGGTTATTGTCCCATCTATGATTCAGTTCTGCATATATATTGAAAAGAAAAAAGATGAACAGTTCGGTTATAAAGATATGTTTTCCTCTTATGATCTTTAATGTCCTGCTACTATTTTTCAACTTTAGCTAGCCAACAAATTTTAAAACGAAACCTCATTGTTTTTCATATATGATGTTTAAATATCATAGCCTCGAATAAGCAGTTATTTCATATGAGATGTCTAGATGCATTTCCAGGATGATCTGAAGATATTGTGCAATTTTTGAAATATTGTACTCCATTAGTATATTGCAACATGTCTTTTTCACAATTAGTTATTGTTTGAACTTCCAAATTTTTCTCTAATTGTTTAGTAAACTTTTCCGAATCCCATACCTGTTAATGATTAGATTCCATGAAAAAGAGACAGAGAGTGTGAGGGCATGGCAATTTTCATGAATAATCGATGCAAATATTCCTTGGTGATAATTTCTTGATAATACAACTACCATCTCCATTCATTAATTTGATAATAACCTTAGAATCTTGATTGTTCTTTTCATCGATGGAAAACTAGATACTTGGCTTACAATATGTTGTAGAACAACTAAATACTTCTTCTCAGACTGTGTACTTTATCGAGATAAAATGCTTATGTGGAAGCCTTTAATACGGGTTCAAATCAATGAAGTTATAGAGAAATATTTGCTCTCATGCATTCCATTCCCTAACTGCACTCACCTCCAGGAGGATGGCAAGAGTTCAAAAGTTGCAGGCTGGCATGTCACGTCGGTAATTTGAGGGAGCATAGAAACCAATTTGTATGTGATGAAAAACATGTATAAGCTGTGAATGT
This sequence comes from Triticum dicoccoides, assembly GCF_002162155.2. Lineage (NCBI taxonomy): Eukaryota > Viridiplantae > Streptophyta > Magnoliopsida > Poales > Poaceae > Triticum > Triticum dicoccoides. Next base: position 535,506,891 of record NC_041383.1, on the reverse strand, counting down.
TCATAGTGCAATGTATTGTAACAAACCACATAATGTTGCATTTACCTAACATTTGAGTGCACATTAATCGAGCATATGAGTTACTAGTACTTTACCTAGCTGATATGTGGTATTTCAATAAAATTTCTAATTTTGGTTTTCTTCATTTTCCCTTGGCGTGCTCATCTCTATGTAATATCTAATTTTGCTTTTTAGATAGCTTAAAATTTGGTTGCACGATATCTAACTTTGACTAAATGTGTTGCAACACGCACGGGGTAATCATCTAGTATTCATATGCAATCAGTGGCATGTGATTGTGTTCTGTAGGAATTTCATAATTTCAACTCTCTAAATTACCTTTTATTCAAAGTATTCGTAAGGTTGGAATCCTTGGAAATTTCAATAGAAGTTCTACAGTCTGTAAAGATACTTATTAGTATTGGACACAAGGATTAAGGTGTAATCTTTTTAGATACTACTAAATTGTGTTTGAACAGTTCATATGTGCCTAGTGATGCTTTCCCCCCTGGGAGCTAGATATGCCTTTCATACCCTTAGTATGATGGCTGAAATTAGGCATGGTAAGCGCTAAAAAAAGGGGTTGGCCCCATCACTGCTTTTAAATTCAAATTCAATGGAGAAAGGCAACATTATCCACATATATGTGTTGTAATATAACCCACATATAATTTGTCTTAATCATTGTTTAGAAATTTGAAACCCTGAAGGTGGTAATGATTTGCATTGGTATTCAAAGTCTTCTGTAGAGCATCTACAAATGGATACCTCAAATACTCCCTATATGTCTGGGCAGATTGCCCGGTCAGTGATCGGTAACAAAAATGTCACCCGACCGGAACCCTCAAACCATCCCTATACGCCTGGGCTATCCGTCACCCTCCATATCTAGTCCATATGTGGGGCAGATATGAGAACGCCTGAACACGTCCGCATGTTGGATCCGTCAGGTGGGACCCATCCCAAATCCTCTCCAAATTGACAAAGTCCACCAAATCGACTGCACACCTCCCACGTGCTTCTCCATTTTTCTGTGTTCGAGCCGACACCCACCTCCACCCTTTCTTCCCATCCGCGCTGCCGCACTCCTCCGTCCTAGATGCGACC
>NC_041383.1:535482276-535505500 GCF_002162155.2 Triticum dicoccoides | reverse complement strand
CCCGGTCATCATGGATGATTCCTCAATGGAGCCCGTGGGGGTCAGCTTCAAGGTAGAGAACGTCGCTCGGAGGGAGCGGCGAAGGATGCGGTGCGAGCAGGAAGCGATAGAGAAGACAACTAGAGAAAGAGTTGGTGCAGAGATGACCGATGATGAGGACATGGACTTGGGTGCGTCCGATCTAGTGATTGTCATCGATTTGTTCATCGTGGCCGCGGGAAGGAAGAAACCGTCGACACAACTCGAGTCTGTTCCGGCCTCCTAGCGACCAGGCATCCCGGATGGCTTCCCAGAAGATGTCATCGTTGAGGAGACGGTGCATGAACCGCTGCAACTCTACAGGCAATGGACAACGTCGGGCAATGCTAGCACCGATCATGCCCACCTTCTATTTGACAATACTCTCGACCAAGATCTGGTACGTTCTTTGCCCATATGACATTTGCATTAGTTGCTTCATTTGCCGCACATACCATTGGATCAATCTAGGGATGGTAGTTCAGTTGCAATGCATATGCATATTGTAGGATGAATTCATGCTAAACATGATCAATGATGGTCAAGAGCCTATGCATTTTAACTTGAGGAATACCCATTCCCCTTTGTTTGAAGTCGGGCAAACGTCGCACACTAAAACAAAAGGTAGTTAAGCCAAGAGGTACGACATTCGCACCCTTTGAAGATGTGGTGTTGGTTGAATCTTGGTTGGGCACAAGCATGGATCCAATATATGGAACCGAGCAAAAGAGCATCAAGTATTGGCAAAAAAATGCTATAAACTCTACCATGATCAGCAAAAGCACTACGTGGAGCCAAACCCTATCCATACCACCCACAATGAGGGATTCTCCAACATAGATGGTCCACCTTCCATGAGAGCGTCAACTAGTTTGTTGTTTTACTATATACAAGTGGTTGGCCGGAACCAAAGTGGCATTGGATTCCAAAGCCATGCAACTTTGGCAACGAGTTTGTACCAACAAACTAAGCGCAAGGCATTCACTTTGTCCCATTGTAGATTGAAATAAAATGGGAAAGCAAAGTGGCAAACCATCACTGAGAAGCTCAAAACTGACCCCAAGAAGATGAAGAAAAATAATGACCCTGGCTCCCATTAATCAATTGGACTAGATGGCGAAGAAGAGCAAAGTCGAGGCTCCCATTAATCAATTGGACTAGATGGCGAAGAAGAGCAAAGTCGAACGGCAGACGTACAAGCTATCGTGCAAAAGAGAAACCGACAGATGACGAGAAACAACTAGGAGAAGGAGAGGGACACACGTGATGGCGTTGCAATCAAAATGTCTGCCATATGGACGAGCATTTTTTTCCGCCAAGGAGGTGAAGAAGGAGAAGAGGTACATGCTCTTCATAGGTGTGCAACGGGAGGTGATGAAGTTTGACTGGAAGAGGGTGAAGGAGAAGTTGAACATTGAGAGGGAGAGAATAGACTTGGAGAAGTAAGAGAATATGCAAAATAAGAGCTTGAAAAGGCGGCGACATTGCAAGGAATTGAGCTCGGGAGAGAGAAATTGAGACTTGTGAGAGAAACAGAGGAGTCGAAGATCATATTGCAAGACACTAGCCTCTTAGATGATGCAGACAAGAAGTGGTTGAGCAACATAAAGAAGAGGATTAACGAGCATAACAATGAAGGCGTTTGATTCATTCATGTATCGCAAATCTATGTATGTATAAATTGTTGAATTTTATTTTGGCATGTGTTGAATTGTTGAAGCATGGTTTATTCTGTTTTGTTGAATTATTCAACTGGTGATGATTTGTGCTATATAATGGACATGCATAAATTTACATGGATTTTGTTTAGAATCAAATTTACATGGATATGAAGGTTTACACACAGTATGAAAAGTGTGGTCATCCGGGACGACAACGTTTAGGGATTTAAATTTGCCGAATGGGTTCTAGCTGCTCTTGTAGTCCAAGTCGTCTCACATTGCACATGAACATGCGGTCCGTTGGCTCGTGGCCACTTGTTAATGATTCAAGTGTTATTTTCAAGAAACGGACAATTCAATCCATGCGCGACTGTGACTGGACATATTTTGGCTAGTGCCAGGTACCCTGCAGCCCGGGTAAACCACCATGCATAGCAGAATTTGCCTCGTTGTTTATCACATGTGTACAGTCTCGTGACCAGTGAGCCCGGGCAAGTGCCCGGGGTGGCCGGGCGCTGGCTCCGCCACTGCCCCTAGTGGAGTACTAGTAATTTCCACAAGGTTTACATTTCAAAACAGCTGTCGCCCCCACAAGCCATACATTGATCTCTACTTTAAATAAGCTTAGTAGCAGTGGATTATTCGTTGCATTATTGGAAGCGATGTGTAGCAGGAGGAGGTCCGTCGCCTACTTCGCCCACGGCAGCCACCGGCTGCTCCCAGCGGACGCTGATGACGACGGCGAGTTCACGTGCGACGGCTGTCTGGTTGCCGGCGCTGGGCCCCGGTACCTGTGCGGCCACCCCGGCTGTGGCTTCAAGCTCCACGAGGTATGCGCGCGCAGCTTCCCCAGGACGCTCAAGTCCATCGTCCACTCCAAGCACAGGCTGAAACAGCGCGAGAGCGCCGCCGCCGCCACCGCGGACCACAGCACCGGCGGCGGCAACGTCAGGTGCGAGGTGTGCGGGGAGGACGTGAAGGGCGCGTGCTACGGCTGCAGCACCGGTGCGTGCGCCTCCGCGACAGTCGTCGTGCACCCGCTCTGCGTCCGCCTGCCGCCCGTGGCGCGGGGTCCGGCCGTGGCGCACCCCTGCGGCCACGACGCGTGGCTCGTCAAGAAGTCGGATGGCGGCGTGGCGTCCATGTGCGCGGCGTCGACGTGGCGTGGAGGTACCGGTGCGGGACGTGCCGGGTGGACGTGCACCCGCGGTGCTTCGTGCCGCCTGCGGACCAGTGCCGCGGCGGCGAGGCGTCGGCCATCTCCATGGGGAAGCGCTGCTGCCTTGTGTTTGGGCAGGACTTGACGAGCTGCCTCAACATCAGCTACTACTACCGTGGTGCTGGGTACTCTATAGTCAAAGAAAAAACAACCATGTTTCAAACAAAAACAGCATGATGTTGCTAGACTCCTCTATTCCACGTTACTACATATAGCAAATGGCATGGCATTTCTAATAAGAACAATCCGGTCATGCAAATGGAAGAAGAAGGTACCATGTCTCTTTCTATTTTCCTGAACTGGAACTAGCGGCCGCTTCCGCTCGCAGTCTCGCCATCACTGCAACGACAACAACCTCGCCGAGGACGCGCGCAGAAGCATCAATCCTCCGGGCGCAGCGGAGACCACAGCCACGAAACGCCGGGCCGAGGGCCCTCGGCCTGGCTCTCCGCAGCGCAGCCGCATCACGCGGTGGAGGTGGCCCCGCGCCCGGCAGCCCGGCCTCCGCGCCGTGCCCCCGCGCTCCTCCCGTGGCTGCGCTGCGCTCGGCTGCCTCCCGGCCACCGCGCCGAGTCCCACGCCCGGCCGTGCGCCGCGCTACGCTGGCCGCCCTGCGGCCCGGCCTCCGCCCGGCCACGCGCCCTCTTGCACGCAGCCAAGACCGCCCGACTGTGGCCGCCGCCCTCCAACCGCCGGCGTCGTGTAGGATGTGGGGGATCGAGCGGGGTGGTGCGGGCTTCGGGTCTCCGACCCTTATCCGTAACCGTCGCCTACTCTCTCTCTCTTATGCGGTGTGGCGGCGGGTGGGCTGGCCAAAGGCCGTGGAGGCCCAAGCCCAGGCGCCTGGCGTGACCTCCGGCCGCCTTCTCTGGGCTGGATTTCATCGATTTTTTCTCTCTTTGTTTTATCAACAGAACTAATTGCTGTATTTTCTGTTGAGTTTAAAATTCCAGAAATATGTCTATATTGATACTTGACATGTTCAATGTGTTTACCACATATCAGATTCTCTAGAACATGTTTTCCGCGATTGAGATTAAATTTTCTCGCACAACAATATAGATTTGCGATTGAGAATTATTATTTTCTCGCAAAACAATCTCATTGTGATTGAGATTAATTTTCTCTCGCAAAATATTAATTCACTTTGCTGAATTATCTTGCAACTTGATACAACATCATCTCATTTAATTTGAGGTATATACAATTCAAGTTCTCACTTGAACATCAAGTTTACAACATCATTACTATTCATTGATTACAATAGTAGTGTATTTCGTTGAGTACGATGCATTCCGGAATGTATGTATCTCCATGTTCGCTATATGTCGAGATTATACGTCTATTTGCAATTGAGATTTTCAATTTCTTGCAAATACATATGCAAAATTCAAAGTGTCATCCTTAGCAATTTGAGATTCACACTATTGATTTCGAGCCACCTTCTTGAAATCTATTAATTTTGCAACATTAAGACGTATTTATATTACGCAATATGTAATATAAATGAATTACCGGTTTTTCACCGGGAATGATATGTTCTATGTGTTTACCACATTGACATTCTTCATGAACATGTCACACCGGTCGAGATTGATTTTTCCCGCACAACAAACTTGTAAAATTTTGACAATAACATCTCCCTCATTATATTAGGAAAACACAAGGTGATGAGTTGGGTCTACTGCCCATGTGTAGACTATCTCTATTACTGTGAGATCTGTATGATCTTTAATGTGTTTATGTTCAGGTTGAGCATTTTCAAGTTATACACTTGAGTCAAATTTTTGCATTCTTATTACAAAACCATGATGGTTTTTAGTTTACTTCTTGTAAATTAATTATCTCTGGCTTGCCCTTATAAGTAATCGATGACTAACAATTTGAGGCACTTGCCCTCAATGGCCACAACTTACTTAAGCGGGTCATGGACATCAAGATCAGTCTTGCATCCCATGGGATAGCACGTGCAATCCAAGCCACGCTACCGGGATGCAGAGGACTTCAAGGGAAATGGTTTGAAACTCACTTCAAACCCTCAACCTAACACCATAAAGCTGTCACGGGACCCTATGAGCATGGAGAGCATAATGGTTGAATATGCATCAACCGACATGTTTGGAGACTATACATTTAGTCCTTAGTCTCCTTGGTGATCTATTTATTTATGTCCATTTATGATGTTCTAATAAGAACATGATTATTGTTGTCATCATATATTGTATATCACAATATATTATATTAGCACTTTGATACAAATTCAATTGTATATATCCTATATATCCGACAGTGATTTTCTTGAGAATCTTCATGTCTATATATAGATTTCTATGGGAGTCAATCCGATGAAAAATGTATGTGCCTTGTGGGCATATGCACCACAAACTCTATACTCAGGGAAGTCCAATGTTTCCACTCTCACTGAGAGAAGGAGATATTTTAAAATCGCTATATGCGATGAGGTATTTGTTGGCTCAACTCGAGTCATATTTACTATCCCTGTGGGTACTCGAGTAACGTCAGGATGCTTCATTGCTTCCCAAGTTTAACTCGTACCCTACTAAGCTATAGAGATATTTGTCAAAATGGTTTCCATAGCGAAACTTATGCTGACAAGAAAGAGAAATACATTCTCTTTACCATATGCAACGGATATGGCAAGCACATTTTCTATGTATCATCTGGATTGTACTACACATACTACAAAACCCGTAGCACATGTTGCGCCCAAGATAGTTTTCTAAAATGTCTTGTACATGAAAAACTTGGCATACTCACCTTGGTCATCGAGACATTGGGTTGAAACCGAAACTATTAGCAATTCCATTGGTTTATGATTATTATGATGCTAAAGTCTAACAATATTTGGATTTTGTGTGCACTACATATGACACAGGGAAGCTAATTTTAAGGATGGCGCACCTTAAAGTTTACGCTGAACCACTCAGACTCCTTGAATGCATCAAGTCGAAGTAAGTGGTTTTTCCCAACCATTGACTAGACTATTCAGGTATCCATGGTTTTTCCAAAGACACATCTACATGATGGTCTCAAGTGTGCTTTATTCACACGAAACCATTGATTCATTATCCTGACATCGATTTCAAGCAAGTCGAATGGATAGCATTTGCAGAATTCTCCTTGAGTGCCTTTTTCTATGGCCCTCGGATTGAAGTTTAGCAATTTGTCCTAATGTCTAGACTCAAAATGGTTTGGTAGAATCCCATCCAAAGAATTGAGCTCATTGCATGATCTTTACTTTGAAATTGCAACTTACCAACTTTACGTTGGAGTCATGGAGTTTTACACGCTCATGACCAGACTGCATAATTTTATTCCTCTCTATCTTTGATACGTGGAAATCTACCAAGTATTTCCTATCTGCGGTAATTCGGTAACACACTGATATCATCACCCCGACATACATCATTGGTCCCTCAACATATAGTTGGGATCTATGTGAGGAGTAACTGTATTACCGTCAATACCTCAAGCCCCTCACATGGGGAGTTATTCAAGGCCAGTATGTTGATTCAATGAGGAATATTTCCAGGCATTAGGGGGAGAATTCAAGTACCATAAAGAATGCCAGGAAAATAGTGAAATGCTCAACACATTTCTGCCTCATATCCATGCAATCAAAGAGCTGAACCATGTGTTCAGAAGATTTGCAACATATTGCAAATAACCTGCCAGATTCATTTACTGACTATAAAGGTGTCACACAATCCTACAATCCTACAAAGTATGCCTGAAAGAGTGGAGGTACCAACAAAATCCACTCCACTCCCCGTTCAAAGCAACAGGGGGATATGTATGGTAGAAGTACATCAAGATTCAGCTTCTCGCAAGCAAGGATATCAAGACCTGTGAATCAGTAAATGCAAGTCAAATTCACGTTGGCAGACACCTAATGGGTAGTATACACCCAGTGGACGGGAAACCTCCACCAACCCAGGTCATAGTGCACACAATGACCGGGATATTGGAATACCCGACTTAGCCGCATTGGGAAATCGCGAGCAGTCACCTTGGGTAACGATATTTCCATCAACTCTACATTGATATATAGATTCTGGAGAAACATATAACCGGAAGTCTACAATTGTCGACATACATTTTTCAACTAGATTGCAAAACCTTTCACATGATTCAGGTCCAAAGACCATGGCCATGGCAAAGTGTGAACAACACTCGGACTGAACTCAAGCAAAGGGTATAATCTAGGTAGAAATGATCTTGCTCAATAATGGGAAGGTATTCATAAGAAATACCTACACCAGTTTTCTTCTGGAAACAGAATTGAGAAGAACGAGGTGGTGAAACAAAGAGCAAGTATTGTAGCACAAGGGTTTACGCAGATACCTAACTATTCTCCAGAGATGGAATCTCATTCCGATAACTTATATCATTGGCAGTACAAAATCATCTATCTCTGCAGTTGATAGATGTAGTGATCACATATCCATGTGGCTCACTAGATTCAGACATGTATGATTGATTTCCAATGGAATCTCAATTCTGAATCGAAATACAAAATGCAACATACATTGTGTAAAAATCAGTAAGTCACCATATGACTTATTGTTGTCGGTACATTTGGTACAACCGACTTAGTGAGTTCCTTTCCACAAGGATTACTCCTACAATGATGGTTATCCATGTTTGTCTGTCATACACAGTGATTACTCCTGCAATGACGATACATGTAATCATCTAAACGACGGAGTTTAAATGAAGGATTTGGGTAAAACCAAGATACCGCTCGTTACTACAACTTGAGCACCTTCACTCATACATTTTGGTACACTATGTTGTCTATATCCAAAATATATTGGAGAAATTCATTGTGGACAAGTCTTATACATCCATAACTCTCATGGTGGTTCATTCTCTAGACATAGAGAAAGATCTATTTAGACCAAGAGATGATGGAAATGAAATATTGGGACTCATGCCATTGGATCCACCAAACACAATTGGTTGGTACTCAAGAATATCTTTCGATATCTTCAAGGCATCAAACATCTTGTCCTGGTTTTTCAGTTTCACAGAAATGTGAACACCGATAGCATTGGATACATGGATTAGATCCCACTATATCAAATTGTAGACAAGCTTAGTGTTCCTACTAGGTGTGGTAGCCCTCTCATGAAGAGTCTTCGAGACAGACCTCATGACTACATCCACCAACCATCATCTCAAGGATAATGTTTCTTGTGTTGCCCGGATGCAAACAGGTTACATAATAAGCAATATTGCTATATTGCATATCTTGCAAGTTAAATCATGTGACTGATTTATTCATGAAGTTTCTACCAACTTTTCACGGAATTGGTATGTGACGGCTTCGAATTTTGCAAGAATCAGGGGGAGTATCTTCCTGAATTGTTCATGTTCAATGCATCATATTATACTCTTTTTCCCTTCATGAGTTTACTTTATAGGTTCTCATAAAGGTTTTTAATGAGGTAATATCAACACATGGTCATATGTCATACTTTCTGTTTTCCCCACCGGGGTTTTTAGGAAAGTATATACGGCATATTTATTGTTCTCTAAACTCTATGAATTTTCTCATATTGAATTGAAAGAGACAATAACCATTATCTCCTTATTTTTTCCACTGGGTTTGAAGGAGTTTTGGCAGCATATCAAACAATATCTCCTCATATTTTTCCCACAGGGTTCTTGGAGGAGAATTTAATCAAGATAATGGATCTTAATGCAGTCAAGCGGTGATTAGGGGGAGTGTTAAGAATAATTAACTCATCGTTAATTAGGGGATAATCCCCGCTCTCCCCGTGCATGTAATCGCACGATGTGGGAACCGTCACGAGCGGCGGTCAACTCGCTCATCACCGGCACCACCGACGAACACGCATCAATACTGTTTGAAGTAATGTTCAGGAAAAATAATGATTTGAGGGGGAATAACAGGATAGAAGGTCAGATGTGGGTCCCTCGTGTCAACGGTCAAACAAAATGTGTTGGTTTAAGCTGCCTCATCAGCATGGACGTGTGGGCCAACCCAGTCATAAATGGGTTTAAACAAACCTAATTGGTAGGAGTACTAGGTAGTAGTTTTTGGCGTGGATTAAGAAATTTTGGGTATGTTTTTGCTATTTTTTGTACAATAGATTCTTCCTAGGGCTGGTTGAAAGTGGTAGTTTTTTGTTAAATACTCTACGTATTGTAAGTAGGAGGTTTCTCCCTGGAGCGTCGCCTCTTGGAACCGTTGTCCCCTTTGGAGACGTCTGTACATGTTGTATATAAGGATCCATCACTATCAATAAAGACGACTTGATTCACTTTACAACTCTTTCGATCGTTCGTTCTTATCGATCTCGAACATAATACAATGCTCTACTGCGGGGAAGTTAAAACTTTGCATCATGGCAAGCATTTGCTTGCCCTCCCATACAGAAAATTTCAGTTTACATAAAAGCTTCAAAGTTCAGCTTCTGATATTTGTTGTCCGCGACTGTGATAGATCTTCAGTTTTGAAACTACTGCTTCACTCTGCCATGATCATTATTCATGATGCTCACCTTGCCCTCTTCCTGCAAGCAGTGACAGAATAAGAAAACCATGCTAGATACCTAACAGTTCCAGGTAGCAAATGGGCTAGTCCTCTGGAAACTTCAATGATATGCATAAATGCAAGTTTGGCAGTCAATGGGCTGGTCCTCCGGAAACAAGACATTATGGAGTCTTTTTGGGGAGCTCATGTTTATGTTTGCAACTGCTACACAATTTGCTGAATTGCAAGAATTCATCTAGATCACACATCACAATTCAGATCTCGCTGTGTATTTATATCGTTTCCACATTTCATCTATACAAAGACAACTTGATCAAGAAGGATGCTTACAGAGCTAACTAGATTGGTTTTGTAATCCTGCTAAACAGATAGAGGCAATGTATTCCAAAAGGGAAAATAAGCTCATCAGAAGCAAGAAAAATTACGAGAATGACATTGCAATCTGGCTCAGCGGGAAAATCAAATCATAAACGTTAAGCAGGAACAACTATGGCAAATAGCATGGCCATGAAAATTACAGTGACACTTTTACTATAGCTTCTTTTAGGAGGATTAAAATCAATGGCAAAGTCACATTGTGGCTGTGGTGTGAAGCACCATCACATGTTTCTGGTGACCATATCCTGTGAAGCTTCACCTCAAGCTCAGAAGGTATCATAACCAGAAATGACAAATTTGTCATATCCTGGCACTATGTTCAAGACAAAGACTTTTTTTGTTTGTAAACGATAAGAGTGATGTTCTGTCTCAAAAAGTGACCAGGTTGGCATGAAAAGGCAATAATGTGCAAGCAGGATAAAATGGTCAAGTTACAACTTTTGTGGACGGCAAGCCAATGAGAATGCTATTCTCCATAATATTCCTTTTTATGATGTTTTTCAGAACTTCACCAAAATGTTGGGTGCTTTACTGAAACAATTGCTTCACAAAAGAATCAGCAATTTGCAGCTGAGAGGAAATGCAATTCATAACTTTCAAAGCATTATATTTGTTGTTCTGTACTGCTGCTTTAAGAAGTTATTACTATTTTTAGGGTTAAGAAGTTGTGAATTTTATTAGCCATTGAGGATGCCATTCTGCGGAGTCCTATCCATAACTAAAACTTATCATCCCTTATGCGTATGCATAAAAGAAATATATGACAGAATATGTTTCCTCCTTCCATGCATGCAACTCACAGCTGTAAATAAAATGTACCACATGCTTGCTTACAAGAAATTATATGCAGATTTCAACAATCTCGAATGATGAACCTACCAAAGTTTTTCAAGAGAATTGCTACAACGAAAAATACCTTGTGCCAAAATTAGCATGTCATGATTAACTTAGATAAATGTACGGACAACAACTAATAATCATAGGTGCAAACTGTGTTGTTACACATATGCGAAACATTTTTTTCTTTCAAGAATGGTATGAGCAGCCCTTGTATTCATATAGATCACCTATCACTGGTTTGGGCATTGTCAGATTAATATAGTAAAAAGTTGGCAATCAATCATACTAAGAAATTATGACCAACTGGTTCCATGCCCAAACAAATGCTTACAAAGTGAAGTGAACAAGAATTCACGAACTATTTACAACATAAAAGAGGGAAAGTTAGATGTGTATGAACAAGAAATACTCTGTTTTGAACTTTGATGCTCTGATCATACCTGGTTCGCATTCATAGGCTGCTCAAGCTCAAGTCTGTGGGCTGACATTCGAGCAATCTCAGAGATGGCCGTGTCGCGGACCTGCATATCATCACCAGCAAGCTCCTCGTATGCAGCCTCGAATGCTTCCTGCCAGAACCGTGGAAGGCGTACCTCATCGCTGGTGCGTGTGTACATGTCCCACATCCGACCAACTAATTTCTCCCTTTCCTCCATCTCCTGCTCAGTTATAACAAGCCTATTTTCATTCAGAATCCAATAACCAAACAACTATAGTGTTGTGCTTTCTAATGCCAACTACCAATACAATGAACACCTTCTCAAATGACAAGAATTTTTTGGTGCACAAAATTTGGGGGTGTTGTGGCTACACTTGAGTTAAAGTAAGAGAAGAAGAAAAAATATCGCAAAAAAAGTTGAAAAATAATTAAGGAAAACGTGTAGGAGGAACTACGTGTTCTAAGAAATGCATTTGACTTAGAAAACTTAGGCCATCGCTTAGTTCCTGGCGAAATTACGATTTGCTAAAATGTAGCAAGAAAATTGTGGCATTTGTCAGACATTAGAATATAAGAAATGTCTTCCGGATAAAGGATTTGCTTAAACATTTAAGGATTTGTTTTCCAAAGGAATCTCTACTCCTAATGGAGCAGTTGGTGAATAGTCTCCACGGTTTATTTTCGCTGGGTTTTTTTCGTCTCTCCTCCCACCACCCCCTCCCATCCTGGTCTATCGGTTTATTTTTCTCTCCACTCTTTATTACAACCAGGACTTTCCTAACGTATAACAAATCACGGATCTAACTTTCTTAAATTATTCATATCAATTGATTCCTTTTATTGGTTCAATTTGTCTTAGGAAACAAATAACAAACTTTTAAGAAACAAATAATAGATTTGAATCTAACTTTCCTAACTTATTTAAATCAATCGATTTCTCTCATTAGTGAAATTTGTTTTAGGAAACAAGTAACAGACACGTCACAAACTTTCCTCCCAATAAATAGTTTCTTAACATTTGCAAACTTTCCTAATTAGACACGTCACAAACGGGCAGGTACTGATATCATGTTACCAAACAATAAAACCCCATTTGCATAGAAATCAGTTCAAAATCCTAACTTTCCTAAATTTTTACTTTCCTTGATAACATCCAATATCTCCTATGTTTTCCACCTATTGAAGGAAATCACCCCTCCATCGATATTAGCATTTTTTTGGAATGAGATCTCCGGGTTATGATTTTTTTGCGATTCTTTCCAATTGTGACCTCTCCTTCCGCTCCGGCTCCTTCTCGCATAATCACCTCCACCACAGCCAGCTAACGCCACCCTAGACCTCTTGCCTCTCCACACCTTCTCCGCCACCTCCTCCTCGTACTCCATTGACAATCCCTCCGCCACGTTTGTCCACAATGGTGTCGAGGGCATGGCGCAACAGCGTACCAGTGGTAGAGCAGCGCATAGCAGCAGGAAGAAGCACGCAGCAGGCGAGGCGAGCGGCCGACGGTGGAGGGCAGAGATGCGACCGGCGTGGCTGAGGGGGCGGCTGGCAGAAGATGGCCGCGACAGGAGGTGGCGCGAGGTAGGGGCGCGACAGCGGGGCGAGCGAAGGGATAGGCGGCAGCAGACGGGCGAGCGCAGCCAGCGAGAGTGTGACGCGCGGCCAGGGTGTGCGTCGCGCGGGGCACAGTGGTGCGGTGGCTGTGGCGAGCGTGATGGCAACGGCGGGCGCGATGGACGCGGTGTGGCACGTGCGTGGGCATGGAGAGCCAGAGAGGGAGTGGCCCCGCGGGCGCGGAAGAAGAGCTGAAGGCTCGGGCATGGGCGCGCATAGGAGCGGGCATGTGCCACGGGGTCAATCCGAGGAGCTCAGTGGCTACCCCTGCAATGGCCATGGCGGACGGCGGTTCTCGGCCATGGCGAAATACCTAACGAGAGCAAACGAGAGGGGAAATTGAGGAAAGGCAAGAGGAGATCACGGCGGTGTCAATGGCACCCTAGGGGAAGACAGGGGAGCTCGGGGCGGCGCGGATCGAACGACAATGTCGCGGTGGCCGAAGGTTGAGGAAGACGGCAACGACGTCGATCTAGGGGTGCTGGACTTGATCTCGTTGGCGCAGACGAAGTAGTGGAGGCATTCGGAGCTCCTCGACAAGCTCCTAGCCAGCAGGGAGGGCAGTGGCCGTGTGGACGGGGTCGGTCATGGTGGCCGTGGCATCTGACTTCGTCCAGATCACCGGGATCGAGCGAGCGAGGAGGAGAAGTGGATCTGGGAGGGGACGTCGAGGAGGAGTGAGGCCATGGGGGTAGGGGAGGCAGGGCGTCACCCTTATCCATTCCCCTTCGATACCGGCGAGGTGGTCGGGCGGGAGCCCGGCTCTGTAGCGACGGGCTCGGGGAACAGGAGAAGACGGCCGTGCGGGGACTAGACCACTGGGCCGGTTCGGTGGCAAGGCCCGGGGGTAGGGGGAATCCCCTTTTTCATCGTCCTTTTGGTTTTTAATGTATTCTAATCCGTTTCTCCTTTTTAACACCATTTTCTATTTATTCTTATATCAACTAAATGGATTTTGTTAATTGTGAAACTATGCACACAATTCGAGCACAATATTTTTAGGTGGCACAAAAAGCTTGGGGCCAAAAGGAAATACATAAATTTAGGTTTATATTTAATTGGTTATTTTAACTACTGTTGAACCTCTTATTAATTTGACAAGATTTAATTTTTGGGTCAATAATTTTGGGCTCAACATGTCAAAAATCAGTGGAATTTATAGAATATGGTGAACATTTTAGTTTTACTGTTTGACGAAATAATTTATTTGACTTTATATTAAATTTGAATTGGGCTTTGATTTTTATCAAGTGGCAGTTTGGCTTAGCAAGCCTGATGACATGGCATCATTAGGGGGAGGTCATTGTAACTAACTAGTTGAGGTGTTACATAATCTTCCCATTTCTGAAATTTCATTGTTAAATGATTGGGGAATATATCACACTATCCATTAGTTCAGTTAAGCTCACCATAAGTCCACACATTATTGCCAATTGAGTAAGTCTTATTGGCGGGAAGAATAGGCTATGTGGGTGTGTTAGAGAGAGAGAGGGAGAGAGAGTGAGGAAGAGGGAGGGGGAGAGAGTGTGTGAGGATTTGATGGTAAAAAAGATCGCCAATGTCATAATATTGAACTCTTAAAGCTAAAATGGCCCCGCTACAACGCACGGGCATTCTTCTAGTGTAGATAACGCAGCAATCCAGATGCCTTATTTAAAGCGCCTACTGATCCGGATACAAGAAGAGAATCTTCACGGGGTCGGGGCGTCGCTTGCGCGTACGAACAGACCATACAGCAAGCACTTGGCAGGTAAGAATACTATAGAGGGGGTGCGAAACGAACAAAAGCAAAAGAGAAATCTTACGAGGGAATCGAGATCGTCGCGGAGTGGCGCGTCGAGGTCCCCTGAGACAGCGGCGGCTAGGTCACCGGCTGACCAGCGGAGGGAGACAGAGGCGGCCGACATGGACCAGAGCGCGAGGAGCGCGATGGCGGCGAGGGCCCACACCTTGTACCGGCCCTTCCCGAGGAGCGCGGCCTCCGCGGCCCCGCCCGTGGAGGAGGCGGGGATGCTGATCTTGGTCGCCTGCAGAAGCGGCGCTGAGGCGTTGCCGTCGCCGGCGAGGGCCTTCATTGCTGCTGTCGGTGGGGTGGGGCGGGAGTGTGTTCTTAGCAGTGAGCCGGTGGCGATGGGGTTGGCTTTTGTAGTTAGTGAGGTTGGCCGCGTGGGCCCCGGTTCCGATCCGATGCCACTATGGAGAGCCGATGGTGGCTTGGTTGAGATTTGAGGCGAGCGTGGTGGTGGGAACTGAACGGCTCGGCTCTAGTGGAGAAAGACCATCCAAGCCAACACCACCTATAGCAAGTCAATCAAAAGAGTGAAATACATAAAGCCACCCTTAGCTGAAGAAAAAACACCACAGTAACGGCAGCTAGCAAAAAAATCACCAAACGCAGGATTTATCTTTGACAAAAAGCATTGACCATGTGTAGAACTGTTTGAGATCGAATCAAATCTTTGTCTATTGATCCGTTGAGAGTACAATTTATATGCGCTGGAGAGACGCGATGATCCAGAGGGATGCACCGGTTCCAGACAGAGAGGAGAGAGGCATCGGTTGCGGGAGCAACCTTACGACGCATACCAATTCCATGAACATATTTATGGAATGTAAAATTTGGTAGAGACTTGGTAAATAAATCAGTAAAATTTTCGCATGATTTAATTTGCAAGACGTTTATTTCCCCGCTTTGATGAAGATCATGGGGAAAAAACACTTAGGAGAAATATGCTTAGTGATATTACTCTTGATGTATCATGTTTGCATGTGTGAAACACAGGTCGCATTATCCTCATAGATAACGGTAGATGATTCTATCAAACCAATTCCACATGACTAACCAATTCCACATGACTGTTGTATGTGGTTTATCATTCTGCGAAGCCATACGCATTCACACGTTGCTTCAAATAATAAAATTATTTCAGAATGATTGGTAGATGTTGCTACCAGAGTCTGTTTCGAGGACTTCCATGATATAGCAGTACCACCATGTAGGAACACAAAGCCGGTCTATGATCTGGCATTATGGGGATCAGATAAATAGCCAGCATCCGCATATCCAATCATACCAGAGTCCTGATTTCTCTGGAACTGGAAAAATAGGCCAAGATCATTTGTGCCTTGGAGATATCGAAAGATATTCTTCACTCCAGACCAATGAGGTTTGGTGGGAGCTGCACTGTGCCTAGCAAGTAGATTTACTGCAAATGCAATATCACATCTCGTGCAATTTGCAAGATACATAAGCACTCCGACGTCACTGGGGTATGGAACTTCTTGTCCCAACACCTCTTCTCCATCGTCCCTTGGCCTGAACGGATTTTTCTCTACGTCTAGAGATCGAACCACCATAAGAATTTTAGATTGGTAGGAATTGCCCATATTGAATTTCTCCAATATTTTATGAATATAGGCAACTTCATGTACCATGATTCCTGAGGGAAGGTGCTCAAGTTGAATACCTAAGCAAAATTTGGTTTTACCCAAATCCTTCATCTCAAATCCCATCTTTAGATGATTACATGCTTCATAAATGTCTGGTGAGTTGCTAATGATGTTGAGATCATCAACATACACAAAAATGACGCAAAATCCTGTGGAGGACTTCTTGATGAAGACACATGGCCAATCAACACTATTGGAGTAACCTTTCTAAAGAAGGAACTCACTGAGTCGGTTGTACCACATCTGTCCCGACTGCCTTAAGTCATATAATGAATTATTCAGCTTTAGACAATACATTGCGTTTTGCAATTTTATTCGGGACAGAGATTTTGCCAGGAACCTTCATATATATGTCCGAATCTAGTGACCCGTAAAGATATGTGGTCACGACGTCCATCAATTGCATAGATAGATGATTTTGCACTGCCAAAGATATTAGATATTGGAAAGTGGTTCCACTCATCACTGGAGAATATGTTTTAGTGAAATCAATGTCGGGTTTCTGTGTGAAACCTTGTGCTACGGGCCTCGCTTTATATCTCACCACCTCATTGTTCTCATTCCATTTCCGGAGAAAAACCCATTTGAATCCCACAGGGAAAGCACTGGGAGGTGTCGATATTGCTTTAGTGAATACCTTTTTTGTTAAGCAAGGCAATTTTTGCTTGGATTGCATCCTTACATTTAGGCCAGTCGGAGCGCTTTTGGCACTCAAAGATAGTCCTTGGATCATGATCAGTGAGAAGGGTATCTGCAATCTTTTCAGTAAAATATATGTCAACTGTCATAGTCCGACGGTCAAATGATTCTCCAAAATCAGCATAGTTGATGGAAATTTCCTGCACCCCTAGTGACTCTTCATGATTGCCCCATACGCGGGAGTCCAGGTGTTCCGATGTCCCAGCTAGTGTGTGCAAACTGAAATTGGGTTGTGGAGGTTGCCCTTCCACTGGGTGTATACTACCCATCAGGTGTTTGTCAGCGTTGAGTCGACTTGCATTTACTGACTCCGAGGTTTTTCTCCTCGATTTCCTTTGCTGCTTGCTAAAAGCATGTTCCAGGTCAGAGGCCGTAGTACTCCCCCTCTTTTTAGGAACAGGGAGTTGATGGTTTTTATTGATACCTCCACTCTTTCGGGCGCATTTTTGGCCAGATTTAAGGATTTTGTAACACCTTTCAGATCAGTAAATGAATATGGAAGATTATTTGCAACATGTTGCAAATTAATGATCTTTCGAACTTGAAGTTCGACATCTTGGGTACGTGGATCAAAGGATGAAATGGCATGAGCATTCCACTCAATTTCTAGGCATTCTTTCTAGTACTTGGAATCTCCCCCTAACGGCGGAAAATGTTCCTCGTTAAATATGCAATCAGCGTGATGGGCTGTGAACAGATCCCCAGTCAGGGGTTCCAGGTACTTGATAATTGATGGTGATTTGTACCCCACATAGATCCCCAACTTCCTGTGTGGGGCCATAGATGTCCGCTGTGGTGGTGAGTTCGGGATGTATGCAACACATATGAACTTACACATATGGAAAATGCTAGGAGGATTTCCATGTACCAATTCTAGAGGGGAAGAACTGTGATATGCAGTTGGCCTCAATTGTATCAAGTCAGCAGCGTGTAAAACAGCGTGACCCCAACAAGAGGTTGACAAGTTGCAATTCATCAACAAAGGTCTTGCAATGAGTTTGATCCTCTTAATCAATGATTCGGCCAAACCATTTTGTGTATGGACATATGGAACACAGTGTTGAACTTCAATCCCCAAAGCCATGCAATAATCACTGAAAACACGTGAGGAGAATTATGCGGCATTGTCCATTCAAATTGGCTTAATGCGGCTTTATGGATAATGGGCTTGCAACTTAATGACTTGCCTCATTATCTTGGCAAATGCATGGTTCCATGTGGATAGAAGACACCATGTGACCATCGTGTAGATGTGTCAATGAGAACCATGAAATACCTGAAAGGTCTAGATAATGGTTGAATGGGACCACAAATGTCCCATTGAATACATTCAAGGAACTGAAGTGGTTCTACTTGTATTTTGAGGTGCGATGGCCTCAAAATTAGCTTTCCCATGGCATAAGATGTGCACACAAAATCTGAAGATTAAGGAAATTTTGACTCAAGCAAATTATGACCAATGGAATTGCTAGCAATTTTTCTCATCATCCCGATTCCGGGATGGCCTAGGCGATCATGCCAGGTTTGGAATGCGTTAACATTCTGAAAAATTACTTTGTATGCAACATGTTCCACGAGTTTGATGTACGTATAGTACAAACCAGACAATAGAGAAGGAATTTTTTAATGTACCTTTTTACCATATCTATGATCTTTAGTAAAGAGTAGATACTCCTCTTTGTTGTCTTCATGGGTTTCAATATGAAAACCATTTTTACGGATATCTCGATAACTGATCAGGGTACATGATGAGTCAGGATACAATAAAGTATCCTCAATGGTCACTTGTGTACCACTTGGGAGGGTGCATATCGCACGTCCAGTACCAACAATCACTATATCGCGTCCAGTGATAGTTATAATATCTCCGTTCATCTTTTCCAGAGTTTGGGAATATCTCATCTCCCTCAGTATGGAGTTTGTAGTACCACTGTCCACAAGGCATAATTCCTCTTCCATCGGATTCTCCCCGTAGAAAACTATATAAAACAAAAGAATTTTCAATAAGAAAACCTCATACATAGAATACAATCTTATTATATCAAATGTGCTGATACAATACAATATAAAGACAACAACAAACTTATGTTCTTATTACAATCATCACAAATGGACATAATTAAGTAGACCACTAAGGATATTGAGGGACTAGTCGAAGTCACCAAACACGTTGTTTGCGGTGTACTCAATCAACATGTTCTCCGTTTCAGTAGGATCCTCAGGCGGATAAGGAATCATGATGTTTCTCGGTCCAGGAGGAACATCGTGCGAACCACCAACTCCTTTTGCGCTATGTGGATGAAGGTTGAAGTTGGCTTCAAACCTTTTCCCTTGAGGTGCTTTGCGTCCCTGAGATTGTTGGTACAACATAACTAGATGTTTGGGCATTATGCACTTTTTAGTAGAATGCGTGTGGCATTTACACTTGTTGCAAAGCTTGGATTTATCAAACCTGGGCTTTGAAGTGCCTTTTCCCTTGCCTGGGTTTCTGGATCTCTTGTTCCTATTGCGCTTTCGCTTGTGCTCGAAATTGGACTGTTTACCCCGAAAAGTGGCATTAATATTTTGTCTATTCGCGGAAGTTCAGATGAACTTCAGGTTAAGGTTGTGCCCCAACTGGGCGCTGGGAGCCACTCTTAGTGAGTAGCACATCATGCTTTTCAGCCTGAAGTAACATGTGAATAAGCTTGGAATAGACAGTGTAGTTGTAACGCCCCGGATCCGATGCGCCAGGTGTCTTCCAGTTATTCGCCGTCATTGCCATGCTTAGCTTCATAAACATGCCTTATTACTGTTGGTTGCCTTGCCATGCCATGTATTGCTCTGTGGTGAGTGGTACAAGCTCACCAACATGCTACTTATTGTTGTTCCTGCCATGTATGAATCTGTCATATCATTTGCCATGTTTACATGGGTGCCATCATATTTTCTGTGCCCTTTTGGCTCATGGTCAGTAAGGGACTCCTGTTATATGTAATTAGTAGATTCATACCATGCCTTTGTTTGCCATGATAGTTTCCTGTAACATGTTGTTTGATAGCTCTAAACATTGAAACCTGATGTCATTTCTGCTAAGCTTGTAAACTGTTATTATTTGCAATCTTGCCATGTCCTTTTGAGCATGTTCTAGTGATTTCTGGAGATAGCTCAGTGTTCATGTTTTGTTATGCTTTACCTGTACTTCATGCTCATGCCTTTTGTTATTATGTTGAGATGCTGTAGCATATTGTTTTGATGCTTGTTAGATGCCTAGTTGCTGTTTTGGACAGCATGCCCTTTAAACTTGTATAGTGTGTATGTGTTGAACCGTTGCTCCGTTTTGAGTGTGCTCTATATGAAACTTGCTTAGAATTGCATGTAGTTTCATATTATCATGTTTCATCCTTGTTTTGAGGTGTTTGCTTGATGTTTGAGTGCCTTTTGAATCAATGCCATGTTTAACTTGTTTTGCTCATATCTTCTAGGCCGTAGCTCCGAATTAAATGAACTTTATATGTAACTTGACTAGAATCTCATGTAGATCATCTTGGTGCATCTTAACTTGCTGTTTAACAACTTGAACATAAGGTTTATTTAGATTTGGACCAATTTCGAAATTTGCATATGAGGACTTACCAGAATTGTTATAGGTTGTTCCCGGCCTCATTTAAACTTGCTTTGATGTGTTGTTCTTGTTTGCATCATCTATTGCCATGGGTAGCCTCATGTAGCTTTGTCATGCATCATGCTTGTTTGTGCATCATGCCTTGTTCATGTGTGGTGTGTTTACCATGTTGTGTGCTTCTTCTCGATAGTTCCTGTTCCTTGCGATCGTGAGGATTCGTTCGCCTACGCTTGGTTCATCTTCGTGGCTTCTTCTTCTTCATGGACTCGTTCTTCTTCCTTGCGGGATTTCAGGCAAGATGACCGTCACCCTGGATCTCATTACTATCATTGCTATGCTAGTTGCTTCGTTCTATCGCTATGCTGCGCTACCTATCATTTACTCTTCAAGCCTCCCCAAATTGCCATGTCAGCCTCTAACCTTTTCACCCTTCCTAGCAAACCGTTGTTTGGCTATGTTACCGCTTTTGCTCAGCCCCTCTTATAGCGTTGCTAGTTGCAGGTGAAGTTGAAGATTGCTCCATGGTGGACAGGATTATGTTGGGATATCACAATATCTCTTATTTAATTAATGCATCTATATACTTGGTAAAGGGTGGAAGGCTTGGCCTTATGCCTGGTGTTTTGTTCCACTCTTGCCGCCCTAGTTTTCTGTCATACCGGTGTTATGTTCCCAGATTTTGCGTTCCTTACGCGGTTGGGTGATTTATGGGACCCCCTTGACAGTTCGCTTTGAATAAAACTCCTCCAGCAAGGCCCAACCTTGGTTTTACCATTTGCCTCACCTAGCCCTTTTTCCCTTGGGTTTCCGGAGCCCGAGGGTCATCTTTATTTACCCCCCCGGGCCAGTGCTCCTCCGAGTGTTGGTCCAAACTAGAGCACCGTGCGGGACCATTCCTTGGCAACTTGGATTAGTCGGTTCCTGTACGCTTCACTTATCCGGTGTGCCCTGAGAACGAGATATGTGCAGCTCCTATCAGGATTTGTCGGCACATCGGGCGGCTTTGCTGGTCTTGTTTTACCATTTTTGAAATGTCTTGTAAACCAGGATTCCGAGACTGATCGGGTCTTCCTGGGAGAAGGTATATCCTTCGTTGATCGCGAGAGCTTATCATGGGCTAAGTTGGGACACCCCTGCAGGGTATTATCTTTCGAAAGCTGTGCCCGCGGTTATGTGGCAGATGGGAATTTGTTAATATCCGGTTGTAGATAACTTGACACCAGATCCGATTTAAAACACATCAACCGAGTGTGTAGCCGTGATGGTCTCTTTTCGGTGGAGTCCGGGAAGTGAACACGGTTTTTGGGTTATGTTTGACGTAAGTAGGAGTTCAGGATCACTTCTTGATCATTGCTAGCTTCACGACCGTTCCTCTTGCTCTCTTCTCGCTCTTATTTGCGTATGTTAGCCACCATATATGCTTAGTCACTGCTGCAACCTCAACACTTTACCCCCTTCCTTTCCCATTAAGCTTTGCTAGTCTTGATACCCATGGTAATGGGATTGCTGAGTCCTCGTGGCTCACAGATTACTACAACAACAGTTGCAGGTACAGGTTTTGCGATGATCATGACGCGAGAGCGATGTTACTTGTTTTGGAGTTCTTCTTCTGCTTCTTCTTCGATCAGGGGATAGGTTCCAGGTCGGCAGCATGGGCTAGCAGGGTGGATGTCGTTTGAGTTTCTGTTTGTGTTTCATCCGTAGTCGGATGATGCTCTCATGTATGATATGATGTTGTATTCGTGTGGGATTGTATGCCTTTTGTATGTATCCCATTCTATTATGTAATGTTGATGTAATGATATCCACCTTGCAAAATTGTTTCAATATGCGGGTCTATCCTTGGTGGGACCTTCGAGTTCCTTTTGGATAGGGTCGCATATTGGGAATGACAAGTTGGTATCAGGATGGATACTATAGTATGCCCTGGGGAGAAAGATGCTCAACTCAAAACAGAAGCAGGAAGCGTGTTGTAAAAAATGTCGGAGGTTACCAGATCTCTGAGACTACCATCAATCCGACAGAGCGGAACGACCAGAAAAAGAAATGGAGTTAGAAAGCCGTATGATAGGTGGTAACTATCTTGTACGGTTCGGGGGATAAGCGGCGTACTCTGGGGGAATATTAGGCTCTATCGAACATACAGGGAATTGGAGGTAGCATTTTACTTATGTTAAGTCATGGACTGGTTTCTTCAGCCCTTTTTCTATGTGTTGGTGTTCTATATGACCGACATAAGACTCGACTTGTCAGATATTATGGAGGTTTAGTGAGCACCATGCCAAGTTTCTCTACCATTTTCTTCTTTTTCACTTTAACCAATATGAGTTTACCCGGCACTAGCAGCTTTATCGGGGAATTTCTAATCTTAGTAGGAGCTTTCCAAAGAAATAGCTTAGTAGCCACATTAGCTGCGCTTGGGATGATTTTAGGCGCGGCGTATTCCCTGTGGCTATATAATCGTGTGGTTTCTGGAAATTTAAAACCCGATTTCCTCTATAAATTCTCTGATCTAAATGGCAGAGAAGTTTCCATATTTCTACCTTTTCTTGTTGGAGGGGCGACCGTCCGTTGAACTACCAAAAAAGGGTAAACCAATGTGATCATTACATTGTAGGTGCTTGCGATGGGACGGATGCGACTTCCCTCATAAGTAATGGGTGGCATATCCCGTAGCAGAAGTCCCCTTTTTTTATCCATTTCTTTATTACCCCAGAGGGGCCCACCCTGGTGGGTTTGAGAGAAAGAAAGGACG
>NC_041383.1:535363588-535481821 GCF_002162155.2 Triticum dicoccoides | reverse complement strand
ACTTCTCGACCGTGTCTCCGAGGGACAGTTGAACGAGCGACTCATGAATGCTGCCGGGTCGGACGAGCCAATAACTCGAACGTGTTCGGTCAGTTTTTTGAGCAAGAATCACAGCTTTACCTTACCTTCACCATGATACGGACTCCAAGTTCTTATGGCAGAGCACGAGGAGTTTCCTTCAATATGATGATGAGAATGGAAACCAGAAGCACGACTGGGTCTTTGTAGTCCGAGATCATACTTATATATCAGTCACAGTAACGTAAGCATGAGACTTTTTGGTAGTACCGGTGAACCAGATGGCCACGGCGAGGGAATCAGGGACAGATGACTCGTAATATCTCTATAGATCTGGCAAAAGCGAAAGACCCCTAACGTCAAGGCTGACCACTGAGCTCACTCAGGCCCCACTGGGCGGGCCAGAGTGGGTGCGAGCTGGAATTGCCATAGCTTATGGTTAGAGCACTAGGAAAGGGCCCAGCAGAGAGAACAGTCAGGATAACGAGCGCGGAGCCCACTTGGCAGGCGGCAGGAGCAGCGGGCAAGTGTTTGCTTGGTAGGCCAACAGCCCTGTGAACCGGGCGGGGCACTCGACGAAAGGGGGGCACGCTGAGCAAGTACGCAAAATTGGCCCTGTGGAGCTTTCAAAAAGAAAAGCAAGGACCACTACGGGAGGTCGAACCACGGACCGGAGGTAGTAGAACGTGATCTGCACCGGTCAATATTGGATCAAACAATAGGGGACCGTAGCACTGACCTTTTTTTCAAGACAATAGGTACTGTTCCCTACCGAGACAAGGGACACTCTCAACGGATCCTCCACGCGCTGGGCATACCATAGTTCTTACGTGCGTCTTTATCGTGGCAGAAACAGAACAAGAGGGAAAGACCCGGCCGACTCACCCAGGGCTCGAGGGCGAGCCATACGAGAGTGAGTCAAATTCTGTTTACGTTCTCGGTTTGGGTTCGGGCCCCTCTCAATCTTTTGTGTATAAGGGAAGGGGGAAGGAGACTAAATCTATGGACATTAATGAACCACCATTGATGGATGTTGCACATGACACGAGAAATTCTACTCGACGGTCCGGTGCTAATAGAAGTCGCTTACTCTCCGTCTAGCGAAGGTGCCAGATACTTAAAGTAAAGTATCTATCAGCCTAGTGTACCAACCACGTGGTACGGCGGGCACTCAAAGACCTGGCGAATGAGGGCCCATCTTCTTGGAGCCGGAGTCCGTAATCGAGTATCCATCCTACTCGTGCGAAGCCTTTGCATTCTTTCAACCAGTGTTTTTCTCTTCAAGTTATTTATCGGTTTCCCCCTTCAAAGTTGCCTTTGTTTTCCCGCCCTCCCACCCTCTTCTTCCCGGAGCTTGAGTCTGTAACGACCATCAATTTCATTCATGCAGAGCTTTTTCAGTCTTCCCTCAATTATTTCAACCGGTGATTTCTCTTTTGTTTGACATTCTTCATCTCTTTTTTTCTCCGGTGGGTTCAATTCCAATTTTTGGTAGTGATTATATTCTTTTCCTCGGCTCAAGTGTTTTCCCTGCTCGTTCGTCTCTCGCCAGTTTATCCTTCCGGAGTGCTCAAGACATCTCAGGAGATTCGTCAGTGTTCCAATTAACTCGAGGTTGTCACCTCATTCAAATATTTCAATTGTTCCGGTGCATCATCTATCTGTTCAACACCCCTTTCCAACGGTGTTTTTCTTTTAGTGGGCCCTAACCCATAGGTCTTTCCCAGGATCTTACCTGACTCTTCTAATTTCCCGGAGTTATTCTTAAATTCTTTTCATGTGTGACGTAAGAACGGATTCCATCGGTCACATGCCTTGTCAAGATCAATTTCAAATCATTTCTCATTGTTGGCTCAACCTCTTCGTTTTTCATTCTCCTAGAGTATCTCAGTAATTTTGGTGGTGTTTCTCGTTGTCATTTGAAGATCGAAGATAAGTTTTTCCTCTAAAATCTTGTCCGTTCTCTCGAAGTTTCGTGGTTCTAACTTCATGTTATCCTTGCGAATTATTCCATTTGTTAGATATTCTTTTCTTAACCATCCGGAGCATGTCAGGAGTTGTTTTTCCATTTCTTTCAACGGAGGCCATCATTCCAGTTATCGTTCTCTAATTATCCCGGCGCCTCGTTCAAGTGTTCTTTAATCGGCTCATGATCTCTTTGTTCTTTTGCATCTAAATCCCCTCTAGCATATTTGTTCTTCTAATTCTTCCCGGTGATTCATTCTCTTTCATCAGTCATTTTGAATTCTCACGGTGGTTTGTTCAAGATTCTTTTTCCTTCATTATCATTTTAATCCATTCGTTCTTTTCAATTCTACCAGTGGTTCTTGAAGACTTTCTCAAGTTTTGCGCCATATTTCCCTTAATCCTTTTCAAGAAGAATAAGTAGTATGCAAAAATCCATGTCATCAATTTAATTTGATGAAGGATAAGCATACAATAAATCTTATTCTTATTTCATCCAAGTGAGTAATCCCTTCCTTCGGAGTTTGTTCTTGTTGAATAAATTCTAGTTCCAAGTGTTTTCATCTTTTCTTTTCCGGAGTTCAAATTTCCTTGGCCATCTCGTCGGAACCTTCATCTAAATCACCGCAAGGCTCATCTTATTCTTTCTTCCTTCATTCTATCTCATCATCTTTTTGTCACCAGAGTTCTTCATGGTGGTTCTTCATGATTTAAGTCATTCTTCAAGAGTTCATCAAGATTCTTTTGGAGGAGCTCAAGTATCTTTCCTTCTTGCCTCTCGAAGTGCAATTAAATTCTCTGTAGTCTTTTGAAATGGAGTTTTGCATTTCTTCATTATTTTCAGCTATTTAATCTTTTCCGCTTGTGGTTGGCGATCACCTCATAATTTTGAGATGTTATCTATAAGTCCACAACAAGCTTATTCTTTTCGTTGTTGATTTTCTCAACAACTCCATTTAAACCTTCCTTCTAAGGATGCTTTCTATTTCACTCGTGGCACAAGTTGTCATTTTTCTTCGCGGTTCTTTTCATTCAACTCTTTCTATTCTTTCCGGAGGTTTTGTGTCATGTCTTCATCAAGTGCCATCCCGTCTTCTGAAGCTCGTGTTCTATTTCTCCATGTTTTAACCGGAGTGCTGCCTAAAATCTTTCAGTCTTATTCGTTTCTTATCTCGTTCTAACCAGAGTGCTTTCAGAGTCTATCTGACTCCGTGAGCTTTCGATTCTCGTCATTCTTGTCGTTCCTCCCTTCTCCTCGTCTGCTCGCGATTGTTTGCTTCTTCTCTTGAGTTCTTGTTTTACCTCATCCCTTTTCCCTTCCGTCTCGGTCCTAAGATCTCGGGACGAGATCTCTTGTTAGTGGAGGAGTGTTGTAACGCCCCGGATCCGATGCGCCAGGTGTCTTCCAGTTATTCGCCGTCATTGCCATGCTTAGCTTCATAAACATGCCTTATTACTGTTGGTTGCCTTGCCATGCCATGTATTGCTCTGTGGTGAGTGGTACAAGCTCACCAACATGCCTACTTATTGTTGTTCCTGCCATGTATGAATGTGTCATATCATTTGCCATGTTTACATGGGTGCCATCATATTTTCTGTGCCTTTTTGGCTCATGGTCAGTAAGGGACTCATGTTATATGTAATTAGTAGATTCATACCATGCCTTTGTTTGCTATGATAGTTTCCTGTAACATGTTGTTTGATAGCTCTAAACATTGAAACCTGATGTTATTTCTGCTAAGCCTGTAAACTGTTATTATTTGCAATCTTGCCATGTCCTTTTGAGCATGTTCTAGTGATTTCCGGAGATAGCTCAGTGTTCATGTTTTGTTATGCTTTACCTGTACTTCATGCCCATGCCTTTTGTTATTATGTTGAGATGCTGTAGCATATTGTTTTGATGCTTGTTAGATGCCTAGTTGCTGTTTTGGACAGCATGCCCTTTAAACTTGTATAGTGTGTATGTGTTGAACCGTTGCTCCGTTTTGAGTGTGCTCTATATGAAACTTGCTTAGAATTGCATGTAGTTTCATATTATCATGTTGCATCCTTGTTTTGAGGTGTTTGCTTGATGTTTGAGTGCCTTTTGCATCAATGCCATGTTTAACTTGTTTTGCTCATATCTTCTAGGTCGTAGCTCCGAATTAAATGAACTTTATATGTAACTTGACTAGAATCTCGTGTAGATCATCTTGGTGCATCTTAACTTGCTGTTTAACAACTTGAACGTAAGGTTTATTCAGATCTGGACCAATTTCTAAATTTGCATATGAGGACTTACCGAAATTGTTATAGGTTGTTCCCGGCCTCATTTAAACTTGCTTTGATGTGTTGTTCTTGTTTGCATCATCTATTGCCATGAGTAGCCTCATGTAGCTTTGTCATGCTTCATGCTTGTTTGTGCATCATGCCTTGTTCATGTGTGGTGTGTTTACCATGTTGTGTGCTTCTTCTCGATAGTTCATGTTCGTTGCGATCGTGAGGATTCGTTCGCCTACGCTTGGTTCATCTTCGTGGCTTCTTCTTCTTCATGGACTCATTCTTCTTCCTTGCGGGATTTCAGGCAAGATGACCGTCACCCTGGATCTCATTACTATCATTGCTATGCTAGTTGCTTCGTTCTATCGCTATGCTGCGCTACCTATCATTTACTCTTCAAGCCTCCCCAAATTGCCATGTCAGCCTCTAACCTTTTCACCCTTCCTAGCAAACCGTTGTTTGGCTATGTTACCGCTTTTGCTCGGCCCCTCTTATAGTGTTGCTAGTTGCAGGTGAAGTTGAAGATTGCTCCATGGTAGACAGGATTATGTTGGGATATCACAATATCTCTTATTTAATGTGCATCTATATACTTGGTAAAGGGTGGAAGGCTCGGCCTTATGCCTGGTGTTTTGTTCCACTCTTGCCGCCCTAGTTTTCCATCATACCGGTGTTATGTTCCCGGATTTTGTGTTCCTTACGCGGTTGGGTGATTTATGGGACCCCCTTAACAGTTCGTTTTGAATAAAACTCCTCCAGCAAGGCCCAACCTTGGTTTTACCATTTGCCTCACCTAGCCCTTTTTCCCTTGGGTTTCCGAAGCCCGAGGGTCATCTTTATTTAGCCCCCCCGGGCCAGTGCTCCTCCGAGTGTTGGTCCAAACTAGAGCACCGTGCGGGACCATTCCTTGGCAACTTGGATTACGTTGGTTCCTGTATGCTTCGCTTATCCAGTGTGCCCTGAGAACGAGATATGTGCAGCTCCTACCGGGATTTGTCGGCACATCGGGCGGCTTTGCTGGTCTTGTTTTACCATTGTCAAAATGTCTTGTAAACCAGGATTCCGAGACTGATCGGGTCTTCCTGGGAGAAGGTATATCCTTCGTTGATCGCGAGAGCTTATCATGGGCTAAGTTGGGACACCCCTGCAGGGTATTATCTTTCGAAAGCCGTGCCCACGGTTATGTGGCAGATGGGAATTTGTTAATGTCCAGTTGTAGATAACTTGACACCAGATCCGATTTAAAACGCATCAACTGAGTGTGTAGCCGTGATGGTCTCTTTTTGGCGGAGTCCGGGAAGTGAACACGGTTTTTGGGTCATGTTTGACATAAGTAGGAGTTCAGGATCACTTCTTGATCATTGCTAGCTTCACGACCGTTCCTCTTGCTCTCTTCTCGCTCTTATTTGCGTATGTTAGCCACCATATATGCTTAGTCGCTCCTGCAACCTCAACACTTTACCCCCTTCCTTTCCCATTAAGCTTTGCTAGTCTTGATACCCATGGTAATGGGATTGCTGAGTCCTCGTGGCTCACAGATTACTACAACAACAGTTGCAGGTACAGGTTTTGCGATGATCATGACGCGAGAGTGATGTTACTTGTTTTGGAGTTCTTCTTCTGCTTCTTCTTCGATCAGGGGATAGGTTCCAGGTCGGCAGCCTGGGCTAGCAGGGTGGATGTCGTTTGAGTTTCTGTTTGTGTTTCATCCGTAGTCGGATGATGCTCTCATGTATGATATGATGTTGTATTCGTGTGGCATTGTATGCCTTTTGTATGTATCCCCTTCTATTATGTAATGTTGATGTAATGATATCCACCTTGCAAAAGCGTTTCAATATGCGGGTCTATCCTTGGTGGGACCTTCGAGTTCCTTTTGGATAGGGTCGCATATTGGGCGTGACATAGTTACAAGCACGGTATTGTTGTTGAAGGATTCCATCTGAAGGGATCATAGTAGATAGAGTTTTCTCTATCTTCTTCACCTCAGTAGGTTCCTTCTCACAAAAATGCAGTTTGGAACATATCTTATGAACAACATGATTATACTCACCAATGGACTTGAAATCCTGAAGACGGAGATGAGTCCAATCATGGAGTGCTTTTGGCAGGACTACTGCCTTCTGCTGTTCATACCTCGTTTTGAGGGCCAGAAACATAGTACTAGGGCATTCCTCCTATAAATACTCGGACTTGAGATCTGGATGAATATGGTGCCTTATGATGAATAAAGCAACATAGTTATGTTGTTCTATCACCGCGTGGCTCCAGCCAGGAGAGGAGTCTTAGGGGGCTGGATTGCACGTGCAATCCCATGGGACGCAAGACTGGTCTTGATGTCCATAGCCCATGTAGGGTAGTTGTGGCCATTTAGGAAAGCTCCTCAAACTCTTTGGTAGTCATTTTTGAGTACATGGGGAACCAGAGATAATCAATTTATGGGCGGTAAATTAAAAATCATTATGGTTGAGTAATAAGAATGCAAAAATTTGATACTCAAGTGAAAACTTGAAAAATTCTCAACCTTAATTGTGTGAACATAACACATTGAAGATCACTTAGATCTTGCAGTAATAGGCTGCATTGCTATTACCCTTGTGTATGCTACAAATTAAATATTAATACACGTTGGAGGTAATCGTTTGTCTTTTCGCGAAACGTAGACCTCGCAGTAAGAGGGGATAGTCTGCAAATAAACAGCAGATCCCAACTCATCACCTTGTGATTCCAAATATAATGAGGGAGAAATATTAAAAAATTTGCAAGTTTGACACATGAGAGAAAACAATCTCAACCGCAAAAATACGTTCAAGAGAATTTGATATGTGGTAAACACATGGAACATGTCATTCTTCCCAGATGAAATCTGGTACTTTCTTTATATTATCAATCCATTGCATATTATAAACACACTAATGAGTACACAAGTCCTAACCTAGATTAAATCTAGAACTGGACTAGAATGTAAGTAGGAGTCAAACTAGGTACCAAATAGTACTAAACATAGTCTAAAACTGCACAAATACAATAATTAGTACTATTCTTAATAAAACAGAGAAAAGGAAAAAAATGAAATTCACGGCCACAGAGGAGGTAGCCGGAGGTCCCGCAGGTGCCTTGGCCTGGGCGGGACGGCCTTTGGTCGGCCCACCCGCCACTGCACTGCATGAGATAGAGGGGAGGGGGTGGTTACGAATAAGGGTCGGATGCTCTGACTCCCGCACCACTGCTCAATCCTCACCTCCGACACGGCACCACCGATGGGGGGAGTGGTGGCTACCACATCCCATCGGTCTCCGGTGGTCACCGGCGCAACATTGACGATCCCTCCTCGTTTGAAGCAGAGGCGACGATGATAGGGTCATGGCGAGCGCCTTGCGGCGTGGTGTTGGTGCAGCCGAGGCTCGCCGGAGCCCATGAACTGGCACGACGGTCGAGGGCATTGACAGGCCGACCGAAGAGGCGCCCGAAGCGCTGTTCCACATAGCTGCTCGAGCACGCGGCCATCTCCTGCTAAAGTGGGGCATTGGCGTTGGCACCTGATACGTCCATTTTGCATCATGTTTTCCTACTGTCAATTATAGTGTTTTCATTCAATATAACACTTTGTGGAGTAATTTGAATGCCTTTTCTCTCATAATATGCAAGCTCTACACAAAGAGGGAGATTACCGACAGATGGAATTCTGGACTTGAAAGCTATGACAGAGATACCTATTCTACACATCTCCAAATGAGATGAAGTTTTACAAAATTTATTTCAGAATATATAAGAATTATTGGTGAAAAGAAATACCAGAGGGGGTCACCCAGGTAACCACTAGGCACCAGGGAGCGCCTACCCCCTTGGCGCGCCCTGGTGGGTAGTGGGGCCCCTGGCCAGCCTCCGATGCCCATCTTCTGGTACATAAGCCCATTTGCCCTAGAAAAAAAATCAAGATAGGACTTTCGGGATTGAGCGCCGCTGTCTCAAGGCAGAACTGGGGTAGGAGCACTTTTGTTCTCCAGGGGAGCGATTCCACCAGAGATACTTCCCTCCGGGAGGGGAAATCGAAGTCATCGTCATCACCAACAACCCTCTCATCTCAGGATGACCAATCTTCATCAACATATTCACCGGCACCATCCCATCTCAAACCCTAGCTCATCTCTTGTGTTCAATCTCTGTATCAAAACCTCAGATTGGTACCTGGTGGGTGACTAGTAGTGTTGATTACATCTTGTAGTTGATGCTAGTTGGTTTATTTGGTGGAAGATTATATGTTCTCCATTATGCTATTTATTATCCCTCTGATCTTGAGTATGAATATGATTTGTGAGTAGTTGATTTTGTTATTGAGGACATGGGAGAAGTCTTGTCATAAGTAATCGTGGGAATTTGGTATTCGTTCGATATTTTGATGATGTGTATGTTGTGATTCCCTTAGTGGTGTTATGTGAACGTCGACTACATGACACTTCACCATCTTTGGACCTAAGGGAATGCATTGTGGAGTAGTTATTAGATGATGGGTTTCTAGAGTGATAGAATCTTAAACCCTAGTTTATGCGCTATTTCGCAAGGGTCTGATTTGGATCCATATATGTTTAATGCTATGGTTAGATGTTATCTTAATTCTTCTTTTGTAGGTGCAGATGCTTGCAAGAGGCGTTAATCATAAGTGGAAGGCTTGTTCAAGTAAGAACAACACCCAAGCACCGGTCCACCCACATATCAAATTATCAAAGTAGCGAACATGAATCAAACAAACGTGATGAAAGTGACTAGATGAAATTCCCATGTGTCCTTGAGAACATTTTACTTATTATAAGAGATCGTTCCGGCCTGTCCTTTGCTACAAAAAGGATTGGGATACCTTGCTGCACTTATTGTTACTTTTCCTATTTATCACTTGTTACAAATTATATTGCTATCAAACTATCTGTCACCGATAATTTTAGTGCTTGTAGAAAATACCTTGCTGAAAACCACTTGTTGTCATTTCCTTATGCTCCTCGTTGGGTTCGACACTCCTACTTATTGAAAGGACTACAATTGATCCCCTATACTTGTGGGTCATCAGCGCCCTACATGCCGGCTCCAAGGCGGATGACGCCGGAGGCGCCGGTTGGCGGGAAGACGAAGGTGAGTGCCTCTTCTGCGTTCACCACTAAGTGCATCGGCACCGGGGCATAGCCAGGCGGGCGGTGCCTCGGGCCAGCGGCCATGGCATCCGCGTCGGCATCGATGACGTGTGCCACCCTGTCGATGGAGGAGGGGGCGGAGGCGGAGACCCAGGGGGTGCGGCAGCGGCAGCCCCGTGCACCATGGGGGCGCTTGGGCCGGCCACAAGCCATGGGTTAAGCCCCCTGTTCGCCAACGACGCATGTGCAGCAGCGTCGAGGCTGTGTTCGTGGGCGTGGTGAGCCCCAGGAGCGGCGCGTCCGACGACGCTGTGTACACGTGTAGGATCAAAAGTATGTCTAGAGGGGGGTGATTAGACTACTTGACCAAATAAAAATCTAGCCTTTTCCTAGTTTCAAGTCTTGGCAGATTTTAGCAACTTAACACAAGTCAAGCAATCAACCTACACATGCAATTCTAAGAGTATAGCAACGGAATGTAAATCATTGCATATGAAGGTAAAGGGGAGTAGTTTGGAGAGATCAAGCACAATGTAGACACGGAGATTTTTGGCATGGTTCTGATAGGGGCTGCTACCGTACATCCACATTGATGGAGACTTCAACCCATGAAGGGTAACGGTTGCGCGAGTCCACGGAGGGCTCCACCCATGAACGGTCCACAAAGAAGGAACCTTGTCTATCCCACCATGGCCATCGCCCACGAGGGACTTGCCTCACTTGGGTAGATCTTCACGAAGTAGGCGATCTCCTTGCCCTTACAAACTCCTTGGTTCAACTCCACAATCTTGACGGAGGCTCCCAAGTGACACCTAACCAATCTAGGAGACACCACTCTCCAAAAGGTAATAGATGGTGTGTTGATGATGAACTCCTTGCTCTTGTGCTTCAAATGATAGTCTCCCCAACATTCAACTCTCTCTCACAGATTTGGATATGGTGGAAAGATGATTTGAGTGGAAAGCAACATGGGGAAGGCTAGAGATCAAGATTCTTGTGGTTGGATTGGAATGTCTTGGTCCCAACACATGAGTAGGTGGTTCTCTCTCTGAAAATGAGTAGTGGAAGTGTAGGCACGTTCTGATGGCTCTCTCACAAATGGAGAAGGGGGTGGAGGGGTATATATAGCCTCCACACAAAATCTAACCGTTACACACAATTTACCAAACTCGGTGGGACAGAATCATGAAACTCGGTGAGACCGACCTGGTTCAAAATGTGAACATTAGGCTTTTTGGTGGGGCTGACAATATCAACTCGGTGAGACCGATGAGCTAGGTTTAGAGAAAAACCTTATCCCGGTGAGACCGATCACATGAACTCAGTGAGACCGATTTTAGTAATAAGCAAACAGAGACTTGGTCAGGCAAACTCGGTGAGACCAATCGCTCATTTTGGTGAGACCTAAATGTTACGAAAAGGAAACAGAGAGTTTACACTGCAAACTAGGTGGGACTGATCGCTCATCTCGGTTAGACCGAAACGTTACGAAGGGAAACAGAGAGTTTGCAATCCCATCTTGGTGAGACCGAGATCCCTATCGGTGAGACCGAACTGATTAGGGTTTCTGGATATGGCTATGTCAAGTGAACTCGGTGGCGCCGGATAGATCAAATCGGTGGGGCCGAGTTTGACTTTAGGTTTAGGACATATGGGAAATGAGAAAGTGGTTGAGGACTTTTGGAGCATATCACTAAGAATTTTGAGCAAGCAAGCCATTAAGCAACACCTCATCCTCTTTTAATAGTATTGGCTTTTCCTATGGACTCAATGTGATCTTGGATCACTAAAACGAAAATGTAGAGTCTTGAGCTTTTACCAATATGTGTCCTTAGCATTTTGAGGGGTCCACATCTCTAGTCCATGCCATACAAACCATTGAACTTTCTGAAACGTTGATCTTGAAAGAATGTTAGTTCAATGAGCTATATGTTGTTATGAATTACCAAAACCACCCAGAGATTAGTTGCACTTTCAATCTCCCCCTTTTTGGTAACTGATGACAACATATAGATCAAAGCTTCGACAAATGATAATATAAATG
The DNA here is from genome assembly GCF_002162155.2 of Triticum dicoccoides. NCBI lineage: Eukaryota > Viridiplantae > Streptophyta > Magnoliopsida > Poales > Poaceae > Triticum > Triticum dicoccoides. The sequence continues at coordinate 535,470,412 of NC_041383.1, read as the reverse complement.
AAGTGCATTGTCGCTTTGAGAAGTATGTGATAAGCAAGAGCTCCCCCTAAATTTGTGCATTATTTAAAATTTTCTTTTGAATTCAAATGCACAATCGATTAGGATCATGGGTCACTCTTCCATGTCACATACATCTTGGTGGAGCGCTCAAAATGATAGAATATGGAATATTCACTCATCACCAACGCAAGATATCAATGTTTATACATGAGAGATAGAATATCATCATTCAAGCACAAACATAAAGTATGATATGATCAAACATATGATCATAGGAGTATCTCACACACAAGCATAAATAATGTATCACCCAAACAAGCAAGCAAATAAAGTAGCAAGAGAGACAAATAAGACCGAAGCACTCTCTCTCGAAGCCTATGATCTATACACTTTCTCCCCCTTTAGCAACAAGTTACCAAAAAGCTTGAAAATGCATAGTGCTATGCGGATCTCTAAACACGATCTCCGGGAGCTCCGGAGTGTGAAGGTGGCATGGAGAGGAGTCCTGCAACGAATGCATCTGAAGAGGTCTGAGGAGCTGGTGGAGTTGCAACTGGAGGGGCAACTGAAGTTATAGCTGCAGGTGTTGACACTGTAGGTCCGGGATCAGTAGCAACTGGCATAGTTGAGGACCTTAGTCCCCTTGGGACTTGCTGAAAAGCATCTGTTGTAGGTCCCTCATCCTTGTCTTCAAGCTCTTCTTGAATCTTCTCCATAGTTGACTGTATTTCTGTGACCTTCACATCTAAGTCATGAATTTTTGTCTCGATAATCCTTTCAAGACTCTCTTGGTTTTGATTCAGGGTGGCCAATCCTTTCTCAATCCTCAAAGTAGCCTGAATGAGATAACCAAGTTGACCTTTCTTGGACTTCAGAGATATTTGGGATGCCTCTTTAGCACTTGGTGTCTTGGCTGCCTTCTCTGCTTGTGCTTTCTCTTTCTTCTCCCGAGCCTCTAGTGATGTAGGATGTGATGGATCCATGGCAACTACAATGTCTTCAAATTCACGCAATAGGGGAAGATGCTCCTTGTCCAAAAGATACATGCCTTTGCCCATCTTGGAGTTGATGAGCATCTGAATGTGTGGAACATAGCCACATGATCTCTTTTGGTCTGCAACAGTCCTTTTGATAGTCTCAACTATCAAGGACATCACCTTGAATTTCTCTGGCACATCAAACATATGCGGTAAATTTATGGAATGCCTGAGGATAGTGTTGATTGTTGGCAGCCCTGACAGAACAAAGTGTACTGAGCCAAACTTGTGAGTGTCCAAGGCAGCATCAGGAATCTCCTTGTACATGTGTACCATGGAGTCATGTCCTTTTCTGGGCTTGGCATACATATCTATGCCATCCTCATGCTCTTCAGGGCATTGATCAGCTGGGCCCACTCAGCAACAGAGGATTGGTACCTAGTACCCTCAGTCATCCAAACAATTTTACCATCAGGGTAAAAGTGTGTTGTAGAGTAAAACTGCATGATCAACTCATCATTCTATTTAGTCAATTTCTGACCAACAAATGTGTCAAATCCTGTTGATCTGAAACTCTCATGAACTCCTAGGAAATAATCAACATTGTTGTCAATGAACTTCCAGTCAACCCATCTCATATCACTGACTATGGGCTTCTTGTCCAGGAGCACAGTCTCATAGAAATATTGATGCTCCTTTGTATGGAACCTGTAGTCCACAACAGTTCTCCTCCTTGTGGCATATGGGTCTGTCTGCCTCCATAGCCCGAGGCTTGCATCCTTCCTTAGCTTCATGTTCTCAGCCACAGGATGTGTGTCATCATGATCAGGGATCTTGGGCTTCAATTTACTAAGCACTTGGGCTTATTCTTCTTCTTCCACTTCAGGAGCTGGTGCCTTGTTCTTCTCAGCAACTGGTATGTTCTGAGTTGATCTCTTGTGTGCTACAGGCTTAGAAGCTTGAGCAGCAGCTACAGCCTTGGGGGCAGTCTTGGGCTTTGATGGAGTGATGTCTACTACACAACCTTCTTCTTGTAGACGTTGTTGGGACTCCAAGTGCAGAGGTTTGTAGGACAGTAGCAAATTTCCCTCAAGTGGATGACCTAAGGTTTATCAATCCGTGGGAGGCATAGGATGAAGATGGTCTCTCTCAAGCAACCCTGCAACCAAATAACAAAGAGTCTCTTGTGTCCCCAACACACCCAATACAACGGTAAATTGTATAGGTGCACTAGTTCGGCGAAGAGATGGTGATACAAGTGCAATATGGTTGGTAGATATAGGTTTTTGTAATCTGAAAATATAAAACCAGCAAGGTAACTAATGATAAAAGTGAGTGTAAACGGTATTGCAATGGTGGGAAACAAGGCCTAAGGTTCATACTTTCACTAGTGCAAGTTCTCTCAACCATAATAACAAGCTGGATCATATAACTATCCCTCAACATGCAACAAAGAGTCACTCCAAAGTCACTAATAGCGGAGAACAAACAAAGAGATTATTGTAGGGTACGAAACCACCTCAAAGTTATCCTTTCTGATCGATCTATTCAAGAGTCCGTAGTAAAATAACACGAAGCTATTCTTTCCATTCGATCTATCATAGAGTTCGTACTACAATAACACCTTAAGACACAAATCAACCAAAACCCTAATGTCACCTAGATACTCCAATGTCACCTCAAGTATCCGTGGGCATGATTATACGATATGCATCACACAATCTCAGATTCATCTATTCAACCAACACAAAGTACTTCAAAGAGTGCCCCAAAGTTTCTACTGAAGAGTCAAGACGAAAACGTGTGCCAACCCCTATGCATAAGTTCATTGAACCCGCAAGTTGATCACCAAAACATACATCAAGGAGATCACTTGAATATCCCATTGTCACCATAGATAAGCACGACAAGACATACATCAAGTGTTCTCAAATACTTAAAGACTCAATCCGATAAGATAACTTCAAATGGAAAACTCAATCCATTACAAGAGAGTAGAGGGGGAGAAACATCATAAGATCCAACTATAATAGCAAAGCTCGCGATACATCAAGATTGTATCACCTCAAGAACACGAGAGAGAGATATCAAACACATAGCTACTGGTACATACCCTCAGCCCCGAGGGTGAACTACTCCCTCCTCGTCATGGAGAGCGCCGGGATGATGAAGATGGCCACCGGTGAGGGATCCCCTGAGGCAGTCCTGGACTAGGGGGTGTCCGGATAGCCGAACTATCATCATTGGCCGGACTCCAAGACTATGAAGATACAAGATTGAAGACTTCGTCCCGTGTCCGGATGGGACTTTCCTTGGCGTGGAAGGCAAGCTTGGCAATACGGATATGTAGATCTCCTACCATTGTAACCGACTCTGTGTAACCCTAGCCCTCTCCGGTGTCTATATAAACCGAAGGGTTTTAGTCCATAGGACGAACAACAATCATACCATAGGCTAGCTTCTAGGGTTTATCCTCCTTGATCTCGTGGTAGATCTACTCTTGTAATACCCATATCATCAATATCAATCAAGCAGGACGTAGGGTTTTACCTCCATCGAGAGGGCCCGAACCTGGGTAAAAACATCGTGTCCCTTGTCTCGTGTTACCATCCGCCTAGACGCACAGTTCGGGACCCCCTACCCGAGATCCGCCGGTTTTGACACCGACATTGGTGCTTTCGTTGAGAGTTCCTCTGTGTCGTCGCCCATAGGCCCGATGGCTCCTTCGATCATCAATAACGACGCGGTCCGGGGCGAAACTTTTCTCCCCGGACAGATCTTCGTATTCGGCGGCTTCGCACTGCGGGCCAATTCACTTGGCCATCTGGAGCAGATCGAATATAATAGCATGGAACAATCAAAAAATATAGATACCTTGGAGACGTTTCAAGCATCCCCAAGCTTAATTCCTGCTCGTCCTCGAGTAGGTAAATGATAAAAATAGAATTTTGATGTGGAATGCTACCTAGCATAATTCTCAATGTACTTTTCTTTATTGTGGCATGAATGTTCAGATCCAAATGATTCAAGATAAAAGTTCATATTGACATAAGAAATAGTAATACTTCAAGTATACTAACAAAGCAATGATGTCTTCTCAAAATAACATGGCTAAAGAAAGCTATCCCTACAAAATCATATAGTCTGGCTATGCTCTATCTTCATCACACAAAGTATTTAATCATGCACAACCCCGATGACAAGCCAAGCAATTGTTTCATACTTTAGTATTCTCAAACCTTTTCAACTTTCATGCAATACATGAGCGTGAGCCATGGACATAGCACTATATGTGGAATAGAATGTTGGTTGTGGAGAAGACAAAAATGAGGAAGATAGTCTCACATCAACTAGGCGTATCAACAGGCTATGGAGATGCCTATTAATAGATATCAATGTGAGTGAGTAGGGATTGCCATGCAACGGATGCACTAGAGCTATAAATTTATGAAAGCTCAACAAAAGAACTAAGTGGGTGTGCATACAACTTGCTTGCTCATGAAGACCTAGGCCATTTTGAGGAAGCCCATCATTGGAATATACAAGCCAAGTTCTATAATGAAAAATTCCCACTAGTATATGAAAGTGACAACATAGGAGACTCTCTATCATGAAGATCATGGTGCTACTTTGAAGCACAAGTGTGGTAAAAAGGATAGTAGCATTGTCCCTTCTCTGTTTTTCTCTTATTTTTTTAATTTTTTATTTGACCTCTTTTTTTTATTTGGTAGGCTCTTTGGCCTCTTTTTTTATTAAGTCTGAAGTCTCATCCCGACTTGTAGGGGAATCATAGTCTGCATCATCCTTTCCTCACTTGGGACAATGCTCTAATAATGAAGATCATCACACTTTTATTTACTTACAACTCAAGATTATAACTCGATACTTAACAAGATATGACTCTATATGAATGCCTCCGGTGGTATACCGGGGTATGCAATGAATCAAGAGTGACATGTACGGAAATTATGAAGGTGGATTTGCCACAAATACGATGTCAACTACATGATCATGCAAAGAGCAATATGACAATGATGACGCGTGTCATAATAAATGGAATGGTGGAAGGTTGCATGGCAATATATCTCGGAATGGCTATGGAAATGCCATAATAGGTAGGTATGGTGGCTGTTTTGAGGAAGGTATATGGTACCGGCGAAAGTTGCGCGACACAAGGAGAGGCTAGAAATGGTGGAAGGGTGAGAGTGCGTATAATCCATGGACTCAACATTAGTCATAAAGAACTCATATACTTATTGCAAAAATCTACAAGCCATTGAAAACAAAGTACTACGCGCATGCTCCTATGGGGATAGATTGGTAGGAAAATACCATCGCTCGTCCCCGACCGCCACTCATAAGGAAGACAATCAATAAATAAAATTGTGCTCCAACTTCATCACAAAGCGGTTCACCATACGTGCATGCTAGGGAATCACAAACTTCAACACAAGTATTCTTTAAATTCACAATTACCCAACTAGCATGACTCTAATATCACCACCTCTATATCTCAAAACAATTATCAAGTATCAAATTGATCATAGCATCCAATTCACTTTCTATGATAGTTTTTATTATACCCAACTTGGATGCCCATCATTCTAGGACCAATTTTATAACCATAGCAAATACCATGCTGTTCTAAGAGACTCTCACAATAATATAAGTGAAGCATGAGAGCTCATCTATTTCTTCAAAATAAAACCACCATCGTGCTCTAAAAGATATAAGTGAAGCACTAGAGCAAATGACTCAGATCTTGGTATTTTATTCAAACAGCAAGAAAAACAAAAGAAAATAAAACGACGATCGAAGCAAAACAAATATCATGTGGTGAATAAAAATATAGCTCCAAGTAAAGTTACCGATGAACGAAGACGAAAGAGGGGATGCCTTCCGGGGCATCCCCAAGCTTAGGCTCTTGGTTGACCTTGAATATTATCTTGGGATGCCTTGGGCATCCCCAAGCTTAGGCTCTTTCCACTCCTTACTCCATAATCCATCGAATCTTTATCCAAAACTTGAAAACTTCACAACACAAAACTTAACAGAAAACTCGTAAGCTCCGTTAGTATAAGAAAATAAAACCACCACTTAGGTACTGTTGTGAACTCATTCTAAATTCACTGTATTACAACTTCTCTATGGTTCATACCCTCCGATACTACTCATAGATTCATCAAAATAAGCAAACAACACATAGAAAACAGAATCTGTCAAAAACAGAACAGTCTGTAGTAATTGGTATCAAACGTATACTTCTGGAACTCCAAAAATCCTACCAAATTAGGAAGTCCTAAGAAATTTGTATGCCAATCCATAACAAAACGAATCAGATCAAAATCACGTTTATGTTAATTATAAAAAACTAATTTACTTGGTGCAAAAGTTTTTGATTTTCAGCAGGAACAACACAACTATCACCGTAAGCTGTCCTAAAGGTCTTACTTGGCACTTTATTGAAACAAAAGCTATAAAACATGATTAGTACAGTAGCATAATCATGTGTACACACAAAAATATTAAGCATAAGTATTGGGTTGTCTCCCAAAAAGCGCTTTCTTTTAATGCCTTTCTAGCTAGGCATGATGATGACACTGATGCTCACATACAAGATAAGAATTGAAACACACTGGGAGCATCATGAAGCATATGAATAACACATTTTAGTCTAACCCACTTCCTATGCATAGGGATTTTGTGAGCAAACAACTTATGGGAACAATAATCAACTAGCATAGGAAGACTAAACAAGCATAACTTCAAGATTTTCAACACATAGAGAGGAAACTTGATATTATTGCAATTCCTACAAGCATATATCCCTCCCTCATAATAATTTTCAGTAGCATCATAAATGAATTATACAATATAACCAGCACCTAAAGCATTCTTTTCATGATCTACTTGCATAGGAATTTTACTACTCTCCACACAAGCAAATTTCTTCTTATTCAGAATAGTGGGAGTATCATAAGAGACTTGAATACTATAAATTGTTTCCATATTAAAAGAGTAATGTTCAGAAAAAGGGTAATCATAATCATGAAAAGTTTTATAAATATAATCATCACTACTTTTTATAGCATAAGTTTCATCATAATAATCATCATAAGTAGCAACTTTGTTCTCATCATAATCAATTGAAACCTCTTCCAAATTAGTGGATTCATCACTAAATAAGGTCATGACCTCTCCAAATCCACTTTCATATTCATAAGATTCAACATCCTCCAAAATAGTGGGATCATTACTTCCTAAAGTTGACACTCTTCCAAACCCACTTTCATCAATATAATCATCATAAGTAGGAGGCATGCTATCATCATAACAACTTTGCATATCAAAACTTGGGATGCTAAAAATATCATCTCCATTAAACGTAGCATCCCCAAGCTTGGGACAAACATTAATTGCAGCAAATATATTAAAAAATATGTCATCCTCATCAAACATAGCTTCCCCAAGCTTGGGCCTTTTCATATCATAAGCATAATCACTCTCATCATTAATAGTATGGATAGCACCAATAGTATAGCAATTATCATCATCACAATGAGTAGTAGGAGCAACATCATTTGGGAGAGATACCTTTCTACCTTTGCTTCTCCGTCTTTTCTTTTTCTTCTTGACATTATGTGTGGGTTCAACCTTCTTCTCTGAGCTCCTTATTGATGAGATTGGTTGAATAGAAAGCTCCTCCTCGTTACCTGATTCATCATAAGAAATAATAGGAGGATATTGGGAGGTCTCTTCCCTGTTCTCTTCATCTTATATTTGCTATCTTTTCTTTAGGTAATTGGCAATATAAGGATTTCAATGCAATTCACTACACAATACATATAAATTTCCTCTAGATTATTATCATGAAAATTCTTAAGGTTAAATTCTGGAATATGCTTAGTTGCACGTTTCAATTCTTCATAACCCAAAAGCAAACTAAGTTCATTATGATGTGCAAGGGAAATCAAGTCATCACAATTTTTGGACACGATTCGATCATGAAACAATTTGCATTGGAGATTTAAATGACCATGTTCATTGCAAAGTTCATAAGTACGGTAAAGATATCTTAAATTTTCAGCACTCTTATCTAGCCTTTCTTGCAACCCTTTAGTTTCTAAATGCTTATGCCTCTTGCAATATCTATCTTCCCTATTTGGTGTGTACTTGCAAACCCAATACACTCCACAAAAATCGACATGCTTATAAGAGGTATTATCATCATGACTAGTGCAATCATCATTAGTACTATGGATATTCAAAGAGTTCATACTAACAACATTGCAATCATGCTCATCATTCAAAGATTTAGTACCAAAAAATTTATAGACTTCTTCTTCTAGCACTTGAGCACAATTTTCCTTTCCAGCATTTTCACGAAAGATATTAAAGAGATGAAGCGTATGAGGCAAACTCAATTCCATTTTTTGTAGTTTTCTTTTATATACTAAACTAGTGATAAAACAAGAAACAAAAAGATTCGATTGCAAGATCTAAAGATATACCTTCAAGCACTCACCTCCCCGACAACGGTGCCAGAAAAGAGCTTGATGTCTACTACACAACCTTCTTCTGGTAGACGTTGTTGGGCCTCCAAGTGCAGAGGTTTGTAGGATAGTAGCAAATTTCCCTCAAGTGGATGACCTAAGGTTTATCAATCCGTGGGAGGCATAGGATGAAGATGGTCTCTCTCAAGCAACCCTGCAACCAAATAACAAAGAGTCTCTTGTGTCCCCAACACACCCAATACAATGGTAAATTGTATAGGTGCACTAGTTCGGCGAAGAGATGGTGATACAAGTGCAATATGGATGGTAGATATAGGTTTTTGTAATCTGAAAATATAAAACCAGCAAGGTAACTAATGATAAAAGTGAGTGTAAACGGTATTGTAATGGTGGGAAACAAGGCCTAAGGTTCATACTTTCACTAGTGCAAGTTCTCTCAACAATAATAACATAACTGGATCATATAACTATCCCTCAACATGAAACAAAGAGTCACTCACTAATAGCGGAGAACAAACGACGAGATTATTGTAGGGTACGAAACCACCTCAAAGTTATCCTTTCTGATCGATCTATTCAAGAGTCCGTAGTAAAATAACACGAAGCTATTCTTTCCGTTCGATCTATCATAGAGTTCGTACTACAATAACACCTTAAGACACAAATCAACCAAAACCCTAATGTCACCTAGATACTCCAATGTCACCTCAAGTATCCGTGGGCATGATTATACGATATGCATCACACAATCTCAGATTCATCTATTCAACCAACACAAAGTACTTCAAAGAGTGCCCCAAAGTTTCTACCGAAGAGTCAAGACGAAAACGTGTGCCAACCCCTATGCATAAGTTCATTGAACCCGCAAGTTGATCACCAAAACATACATCAAGTAGATCACGTGAATATCCCATTGTCACCACAGATAAGCACGGCAAGACATATCATCAAGTGTTCTCAAATCCTTAAAGACTCAATCCGTTAAGATAACTTCAAAGGGAAAACTCAATCCATTACAAGAGAGTAGAGGGGGAGAAACATCATAAGATCCAACTATAATAGCAAAGCTCGCGATACATCAAGATCGTATCACCTGAAGAACACGAGAGAGAGAGAGATCAAACACATAGCTACTGGTACATACCCTCAGCCCCGAGGGTGAACTACTCCCTCCTCGTCATGGAGAGCGTCGGGATGATGAAGATGGCCACCGGTGAGGGATCCCCCTCCGGCAGGGTGCCAAAACGCGCTCCCGATTGGTTTTTGGTGGCTACAGAGGCTTGCGGTAGCGGAACTCCTGATCTTTGTGCTCCCCGAAGGTTTTAGGGTATATGGACATGTATAGGCGAAAGAAGTCGGTCAGGGGAGCCTCGAGGGACCCACGAGGGACCCACGAGGGTGGGGGGCACGCCCAGGGGGGAGGGCGCACCTCCCTGCCTCGTGGCCACCTCGAAGCTTCCCTTACGTGCACTCCAAGTCCCCTGGATTGCTTCCGTTTCAAAAATAACTTTCCCGAAGGTTTCATTTCGTCTGGACTCCGTTTGATATTCATTCTCTTCGAAACACTGAAATAGGCATGAAAACAACAATTTGGGCTGGGCCTCTGGTTAGTAGGTTAGTCCCAAAAATGATAGAAAATTGTAAAGTAAAGTCCATAAACATCCAAAACAGGTAATATAATAGCATGGAACAATCAAAAATTATAGATACGTTGGAGACGTATCATGGAGCAGCCCCTGACTTGATGGCATCCCCCATCAACTTTTGAGTCCTTGCAGGAGGTGCATCTTGCTCTTCCTCCTCCTCATCTGAGTCTCTGACCATAGAAGATCTGCCAATTACTCTGGCCATGGTCTTCTTGACCCTTTCCTTCCTCTTCTTGCCCTCACCAGCCTCTTTTTCACTTGGTTCGGCTGTGGTTTGAGTTGAGGCTCTAGCTTTTGACATTGGAATCCTCTTGGCAGGTGCCTTCTTCTTCATCCCTGGCTTGGTTGTTGCAGCAGTGCAAAACTATTTCTTGACAACTTTCTTTTTGGAAGTGACTTCCTCATCAACCATAAAATCTTCATCCTCAGAATCAGATGTTTTCTTCTTCATCTGCCTAGTTGCAGCCTTAGGCAGGTTGCTAGGAGTACTTCTGCTCCCATCATCATAGCTGTCAGAGGGACTAGTGCCCTCACTCAATTGAACATGTTCCTTAGACTTGTTTTGGCTGTCACTATTGTCAGACATGGCTGAAAGCTGAAGGCTGACCCTGTGAATAGATATAGTTGAGGCAGAGTGGATGAACATCACAAAGTGTAGAGATTTTGCAAAAGAAATGAGCCAAAAACTTAGTTTTAGTTTTCTAGAAGTCATTTTGGAGCTACCGATTTGTTGAACTCGGTGACACCAAAGAAATATTAGAGTCTAAACTAGTGATATCGGTCAGACCGAGACACAGTTCGGTGACTCCGAGATTGCTAGGGTTTCACCAAAATCTGAACTCGGTCACACCGAGTTTTAAGTTTCGGTCAGACCGAAAATCACAAGTGCAATGGCCTGGGCCAAATCAGTGAGACCGATTTCTACAACTCGGTCGGTCCAAGATGAATCGATGGAAACCTAACCCTAAGTTTTTGAATCAAAACTAATCTAAAGAAGTTTTTGATTAGAGAGAAGTGTTTCAAACTTGGTAAGATTCATGGCATTAACCTAAGTGCAGGAATCAGAGGTAAATATTGTACATAGGGGTCGAGTTCATACCCTAACTTGGCAGTGAACTCGCTGCAGTGACAATGATGGCGAAGATTCCGTTGACAACGGTGGAGACCAGCGGCAGGAGGTTGTTGGCGATGGAGGAGACGATTCAGAGACCTCGAGTCGGCAGAGCTGGACAGCGTGGGCAGAGGGTTTCGGAGAAATTTCCAAAATTCGACCCGTGGGTATATATATCCAGACCCTGTCGGTGTGACCGAGTTGAGCAACTTGGTGGCACCGAGATGTAGAATCGCAAGTGGTTACTGCAACTCGGTGAGACGGAAATGTTCAAATCAGTTGCACCAAGATTGAAACCTAGATCAACTCAAAGAACTTGGTATGACCGAAAGGAATGAATCGGTCAGACCAAAATACATTAAGAGGTTTTGGAAGTTTACGTCTATGCCGAATCGATGGCTCCGAGTGCTCCTCACCCAGAGGGTTCGAATCTTACTTGATCAAACTTTGTGATGTAGCATGAATAGAGTTTGAGACGAGAAAATCATAGATAGCTAGAGGGAGTACTTAGGCATTATTATCCATCCATTTGGCAAAAGAAAAGACCAAACAATAAAAGCAACAAATGGATGTCCTCAAATGAAGAAAATTATGCAACCAACATGCTCACACAATTAAGATAGGAAATGAAATATGTGGCTAAGCATGCACACTCTAGCATCTATCAAGCAATTGGCGATGACTAGGTCATTTATATATGAGTATATTAACTTAGGAGTCAAATGAGAACATTTGATCATAGGTCATACTCATTGTTTAAGCATAAGTGGGGTTACCACTTTTACATAAAGCATTAGAGTTGCTTTGGCTCAATTCTTAGAGTAAAACTCCCCATAGATGTGATATCCCCTTTTAGAGGGATGAACTAACCTTGGGTTTTGTCAATGATGGCTTCATGTAGATGTTGAAGATGTGGATGCTCAACGTTGATGCAGATCATTTGGAGCAATCGATTAGAGTGAGTTGCACTTTCAATACCTACATGGGTTAGTCCCACAAGGAACAAACAAGGATATCCATAGACATAGAGTGAAGTACACACAAGATGATGTCCATGAAAGCTTTAGGTTACCTTGTCCCTTGACTTACTAACAAGAGGGTTTGTGACTCCTTGAACTAGTGCAAGACGTGGAAGTTGATTGCACTTGTCCTTGCCAATATGAATATAAGTGAAGTATGTTGGCGGAGTCACGCTCAAGAACTCTCTAGTTCTTCTTCTTCGCGATCCACATCATCTTGATGGGAATCCTTGGGGTTGTAGATGTACTTGATGAAGTAGAACTTGAGGTAGACTTGGGAACCCACTTGACAAAGGCCTTTGGAGCTTCTTAAAATGCATCAATCTCCTCTTGAAGCTTGTCCTTGCCTTTTAGCTCGTGGTCTTGTGGTGGAAGATCATCTTGAGCTTGTGTCCCCTTGAAGGAAGTAGGATCATACTTCTCTTGTTGAGGAACAAACTTCGTCTTGGGGTATTGATCTTCTTCCCACTCAACTCCATTGGCATTGAACTTTCGTTCAAAACCAACACCTTGATTCTTCTAGTGCCTTCCTTGCTTGCATAGAATTTCCTCAAATTGCTTACTTTCGGCAAGGATATTGTAAACACCTTTCTCTATAATTCCCTTCAATAAGCTATTTTCTTGCTCAAGTGTAATTTGGCTAAGAGAATCATTAGTGGAATCAAGAGAACTACTAGAAGCAACAATATTGGATTTAGCATTATTATTGTTACTACTAGAAGAAGAATCTTTCTTACTCTTGTTGCTAGATTTTACTTGTGTCATTTAAGTAGACAAGAGTAAATGCTTGGCAATGAAAGAAGCATATTTCTTCCGAAGATCATCATTGATGGCTTTTAAGAACCCATGTTCTTGCTCTAGGTTGAGCTTCTCGAAGCGTAGCTTCTCATGAGTTTTTAAAAGTTCTCGATGATCTTCTAAAATAGTTTCATGATCTAACTTAAGAGTGTTTAGTTCTTTAGTTATACGCTCAATCTCCTTCTTATCATTGTCATTCGTTTCATCTTGATTAGCATGATTAATAGAAGTTTCATCATAGTTTTCATCACTAGCATTGTCAACAAGTAACTCACCATCACCTAGCAAATCATCTTCATCACTATTGAAATCAATATACTCGGGGTGTGATACCTTGGGGCCTTTAGTCATGAAGCATCTTCCAATTCCTTCATTTGGTGAGTCAAATATGTCGTAGGAGTTGGTTCACATAAGTGCAAGACCGACAACACCTTCATCTTGAGTATATTCGGAGTTGGAGTGATAACTTCTCTCGGAGTGGTGGTCGGAGTTAGAACCGGATACACATTCACCAACATGATCTTGATGTCTTCGTTTTCTGTAGCTCCTTGATGACTTGTCCTTCTTTTCTGAATCCTTGCTTCTGCGAGAGGTTCTTCATTCATAACGATCATCTCTACTCCTTCTCTCTCTTGGAGGTGATTCTTCTCTTCTACTTATTCTTTTTAGGTGAGTCTTCTAGTATTTTGTACGGAGCCGTACACTCATTGGAATAGTGTCCGGGTCTTCCACAGTTGCAGCAATTACGTTCTGGACTAGAAGATCTTTTGTCATGGTAGGATCTTGACTTGGAGCTTCGCTCTTTGCTTCTACTCTTGCAGAATTTGCAGAATTTGTTCACCATCAAGTCCAATTCCTCGTTGAAGACTTGTTTTTCACTTGATGTGGCAAGAGCGTCACATGAGGCTTTATAAGCACCACTAGACTTGTTGTGAAGCTCTTCTTTATCCTTGAGTGACATCTCATGAGCAACAATTCTTCCAATGACTTCCATTGGCTTGAGATCTTTGTAAGTGTGCATGATTTGGAGCAATGTGCACACAATATCATATTTTCCGTCCAAGGCTCTTAGGATCTTCTTGATGACGAATCTGTCAGTCATCTCTTCACTTCCTAAGCCTGCAATCTCATTTGTGATGAGAGCAAGCCTAGAGTACATTTCAGCGACACCTTCACCATCCTTCATTTTGAACTTGTCAAGTTGACTTTGGAGCACATCCAACTTGGATTCCTTGATGGACTCGGTACCTTCAGGCTTAACAATCAAAGTATCCCAAATTTCCTTTGCATTCTCAAGACGGCTGATTTTGTTGAATTCTTCGGGGCATAATCCATTGAAAAGGATATCGCAAGCTTGAGCGTTGTATTGCAACATTTTCAACTCTTCCATAGTTGCTTCACGATTTGGTTCTCTCCCAATGAAGAATTCACCTTGCAAACCAATACACACAATAGCCCAAACGGCGGGGTTATGTCCAAGAATATGCATTTTCATCTGATGCTTCCAACTAGCAAAATTAGTATCATCAAAGTAAGGACCTCTATGGTCGTAATTTCCCTCGCTAGATGTCATACTCTCCTAGGTTGTGAAACCAAGGGTATGATCACCAAAGCTGTGGAAATCAAGGAAAATGGATACCAAAGCTCTGATACTACTTGTAGGATCGAAAGTATGTCTAGAGGGGGGTGATTACACTACTTGACCAAATAAAAATCTAGCATTTTCCCAATTTTAAGTCTTGGCAGATTTTAGCAACTTAACACAAGTCAAGCAATCAACCTACACATGTAATTCTAAGAGTATAGCAGCGGAATATAAATCATTGCATATGAAGGTAAAGGGGAGGAGTTTGGAGAGATCAAACGCAATGTAGACACAGGGATTTTTGGCGTGGTTCCGATAGGTGGTGCTATCGTACATCCATGTTGATGGATATTTCAACCCACGAAGGGTAACGGTTGCACGAGTCCACGGAGGGCTCCACCCATGAAGGGTCCACGAAGAAGCAACCTTGTCTATCCCACCATGGCCATCGCCCACAAAGGACTTGCCTCACTTGGGTAGATCTTCACGAAGTAGGCGATCTCCTTGCCCTTACAAACTCCTTGGTTCAACTCCACAATCTTGACGGAGGCTCCCAAGTGACACCTAACCAATCTAGGAGACACCACTCTCCAAAAGGTAATAGATGGTGTGTTGATGATGAACTCCTTGCTCTTGTGCTTCAAATGATAGTCTCCCCAACACTCAACTCTCTCTCACAGATTTAGATATGATGGAAAGATGATTTGAGTGGAAAGCAACTTGGGAAAGGCTAGAGATCAAGATTCTTGTGGTTGGATTGGAATATGTTGGTCTTAACACATGAGTAGGTGGTTCTCTCTCAGAAAATGAGTAGTGTAAGTGTAGGCACATTTTGATGGCTCTCTGACAAATGGAGAAGGGGGTGGAGGGGTATATATAGCCTCCACACAAAATCTAACTATTACACACAATTTACCAAACTCGATGGGACCGAATCGTGAAACTCGGTGAGACCGACCTGGTTCAAAATGCGAACGTTAGGCTTTTCAGTGGGACTGGCAATATCAACTCGGTGAGACCGATGCGCTAGGTTTAGAGCAAAACCTTATGTCAGTGAGACTGATCACATGAACTCGATGAGACCAATTTTAGTAATTAGCAAATAGAGACTTGGTCAGGAAAACTCGGTGGGACCGATCGCTTATTTCGGTGAGACCAAAATGTTACAAAAAGGAAACAGAGAGATTGCACTGTGAACTCGGTGGGACTGATCGCTCATCTCGGTTACACCAAAACGTTATGAAGGGAAATAGAGAGTTTGAAATCCCATCTTAGTGAGACCGAGATCCCTATCGGTGAGGCCGAACTGATTAGGGTTTCTGGATATGGCTATGTCAAGTGAACTCGATGGTGCCGGATAGATCAAATCGGTGGGGCCGAGTTTGACTTTAGGTTTAGGACATATGTGGAAATGAGAAAGTGGTTGAGGGGTTTTGGAGCATATCACTAAGAATTTTGAGCAAGCAAGCCATTAAGCAACACCTCATCCCCTTTTAATAGTATTGGCTTTTCCTATGGACTCAATGTGATCTTGGATCACTAAAATGAAAATGTAGAGTCTTGAGCTTTTGCTTATATGTGTCCTTAGCATTTTTGAGGGGTCCACATCTCTAGTTCAATGAGCTATATTTTGTTATGGATTACCAAAACAACCCAGGGATTACTTGCACTTTCACTATGTCCAGCAGCGCGGTGACCACCACGAGCGCCACGTCCAGTGGCGCGGTGACCACCACGGCCAGCGATGCAACGACCGAAGTGACAGATGGCCTGCATCCCGTGACATAAGCGCCAGAGGCCACCAACACCATGGTAGCGACGACGACAGCGATGACCATCCTCATGGATCAGGCGGAGAAAGAAGGAAACAAGGCCGGACATCTCACCGGCGAGTCTCGATCTCTTCCTCTTCTCTGTTGTTTGCTCTCTGGTAGAGTTCTATGCGTTGATATTTTTACGTGTTTGAGATCAAATCAAGTATCTGTCTATTGATCTATTGAGAGTATAATTTATATGTGTTGGAGAGACTCGACGATTCAGAGGGATGCATCGTTTCCAGGCAGAGAGGAGAGAGGCGTCGATAGCGGGAGCAACCGCTTGGCTGTTCGGGCAAGGGGAGATTTCACCCGTAATTACATATTGTAATTAATTTTAACAAGAACCATGTTTTGATGTGTTGAAGCGCTGACGTGCCAATGATCATGGCTGACGGCGGGTGCATAACGGCTCAGTCGGATGGGTAGCTTTGGATCGACCGAGATCTGGTCTCACTCTAGCTCCTCCTTCTCCTCCTCTCCCTCTCTCTCTCTCTCTTTCTCTCTCTCTCTCTCTCTCTCTCTCTCTCTCTCTCTCTCTTCCCGTAACTCCTCTCCTCTCTCCCATGGCGGCGGTAGGACCCGACTGTGGCGGTGTTGGAGTGAAGGGAGGGGCAGGCCAAAAGATTCTGAGGCGGACAAGGAGTGTTGCAGCTGTAGCATGTTCCTGCGTTGCGACTACCGGAGATCGCGACAAGGGCGACAATTGCTTGTAGGGTGGTCGATACACCAATGGGGTGCCATTGTTGGACCACTGGAATTGGAGGCACCAAGTAAGTTCTCTGTCCATCCACTTTGTTGATTTTTTAATTAGGGTTTCAATCTTAGTGTTTCTACTCCCTCCGTCTCATAATGTAAAACATTTTTTGACAATACAGTAGTGTCAAAAAATGTCTTCAATTATGGGAAGGAGGGAGTAGATTGCTAATTAGAGTCGCGTGGCACCGATTTTTGGACAATTATAGGTTTGGTTGCTAGGATTTAGGGAATTGTTGTTACAGAGTGCATTGTGGTAGTTAATTTAGTGTTATCATTTAACCATTATGCAATTTTGAATATAGTGTGCATTACATATACCACCGGGTATAGGGAATCATGTGTTTTAATTACTGGTTAGTTTAAATTAATAGGGAATTATATGTGTGAATTACTGGCTAGTCTGAATTTTTACTACGAACATGACATAGGGCCAAAAAATTATCTAGAAATATACCACTGGCATAGGGACAATTTTATGATCCTTGTAGGAATGAAGTATGTCTACTAGAGGGGGTGAATGGGAGTTTTGAACTTCTCTTGGAAACTTCAAAACTCACATAACCCATCAGCGGAATGAAGGATAATAGATAGGAGCGAGTGAAAGTAAACCAACAAACTAAGGCTAGATGCAGTCATCGATGAAAATCACATGGTTGTATTTTGTCATGCAAAGCAATATGAACGAAAAGGTGCAAATAAATAACCAGGGATGCTCGATGGCCACAGAGGATTTGGTAGACCAGTTTGTTCTTCTGCACAAGGACTACGACTGGTTGGAGGGGTTGTGATTTAACATAGAAGGTAAACTCTCTTTGCCCTATTCTCCTCGACAATTGGTTCGTCAACCAATGTTGATCACTCATAGTAGATACTTGAGGTGATCTCTGAACCTTTACATACTTCTTCTTCGAGAACCACAATTATTCTTGGTCTCTAAAGAAATTGACACCTAACCGTCTAAAGAGTTTGCAGCTCCCAAGAGTAATAGGTGGAGCGTACTAGACTTAGATTCGAGTGATGCTAAACCACCATCTAACTCTTAAGCTCTAGAGTTTTCTCTCAGTGGATTTTAAACTCAAATCATTCTAGAGAGGGGGTTGCTCAACAATCTTCTCAAAATCAAACGGAGCAGCCATCGAATAAAGCCGGTGAGGGGTAGCTATTTATAGCCTCAGCCTTCCCTCATGGGAAATGAACATTTTGGACACGCGATCCAGCCAATGGCCAACCGACATGTTTACAACGACCGAATTTGAAAGAAACGCCAAAATTACTTGAGGAAAAAGTAGTGCTAATTCTTCGTTCAAAGACAAATCTCTCGAAGCGAAGAAGATCATAGTCTCTTGCTGGCAAGTATTTGCTCGGAACTTAACGAGATTTCTCTCACAACTTTCATAGGTTTGAGTTTAGCATTAGAGAATCAAAGTTTTGAACAATATACCCCTCTTAATAGTACGGTGGTCAAATGACTGAATGAAAGAAAATAAGAACAACGAAAAGAATGCTACAACTTCACTTCGTCTTTGACTTCTTTCGGCCGCAATCACTTCCTTCAGATGCCACCGAACCAATTACTTTATGTTAGCAATTTTAGGGGTCACTCTTCACAGCATAAACTTCGTGAGTAATGCTCGCTGCCACGTAGGGCATATTATTCGGAGTTTATA
Source organism: Triticum dicoccoides (assembly GCF_002162155.2). Lineage (NCBI taxonomy): Eukaryota > Viridiplantae > Streptophyta > Magnoliopsida > Poales > Poaceae > Triticum > Triticum dicoccoides. Next base: position 535,451,522 of record NC_041383.1, on the reverse strand, counting down.
CTAAACTCCTCATGAATTCAGGGACATGTTACTCTGTGTGCACTAGCAAACACATTAGTCCCTTACTGTTTATGTCAACAATCTTCAAAACATAAGGAGGCAAATAATTCCACCAATAGTCTCCCCTTTTTGAACAATTGTTGACAAAACAGATAAACATTGAAGAGGGAAAGTTATGCGATAAAAACATGGTGAGAGTGATAAGGTGCTACTAATCTTGAAGATGAAATATACTCCCCCTGAGTGTATGCGGGGATTTTAATTTTATGATCAGATGTTCTTTCAATGAATAGAGTATTTGGAGGGAATTTCATTCATTCGAGATAATGATTCGCACTGATGTGATAAAATCCATTGATAGCAAAGTGCAATCATTCATAACTTCAGACAGAAGAACCACCTAGAAAACAGATACTATGAGAGAATAGTCGTCACATGGGTAATTAACAATAGAGCATAGAAGTTACTTAGAGTTTTACAACACAATTCAACAAGATATAAAAGTTGCAAGCTTGAAAGAAAACTAGTTTGAATAAACATGAGAAAGCAAATCTATCAAACTCGATGTAATTCTCCCCCTTTTGTCAACAAGTGGCAAAAAGGTGACGAATGACAGGAGTTAAAATGAGATGCATATCACTCAGAGGCATTGCCAAATGAACTATCAGAAGTAACATCATCTTCAGAGATGACTAGAATTCCTTGGGCTTCAGCAGCAACAGGATTTTCTTCAGGCACAATAACGGTCTACTGAGCAGATGTACTTGGCACAAGAGGATCGGCCAACGAAGGACCGGCGGAGACCAGATTCCTTCTGTAGGTGATGACCCACAAGTATAGGGGATCAATCGTAGTCCTCTCAATAATTAATGGCATCAAACCCAATGAGGAGTAAAAGGAAATGACAAGCGGTTTTCAGTAAGGTAATGTCTGTAGGCACTGAAATTATCGGTAACAGATAGTCTGATAACAAGATAATTTGTAATAAGTAATAAGTAACAATAGTAGAAACAGGTGCAACAAGCTATCCCAATCCTTTTTGTATCAAAGGACATGCTGGAACTTTCGCTTATAGCAAGTAAAACGTTGGGACACACGGGAATTTCATCTAGTCACTTTCATCATGTTTGTTTGATTCGTGTTCGCTACTTTGATAATTTGATATGTAGGTGGACCACTGCTTGGTTGCTATTATTACATGAACAAACCTCCCACTTATGATTAACCCCTCTCGCATGCATCCGCAACTACGAAAGAAGAATTCAGATAAAATCTAACCATATCATTAAACATATGGATCCCAATCAGCCCCTTACGGAATATCGCATAAACTAGGGTTTAAGCTTCTGTCACTCTTGCAATCCATCATATGATAACTACTCCACAATGCATTCCCTTAGTCCCAAAGATGGTGAAGTTTCATGTAGTCGACGTTCACATAACACCACTAAGGGAAAACATACACATCATCAAAATATCAAACGAATACCAAATTCACACGAGTACTTATGACAAGACTTCTCCCATGTCCTCAAGAACAAAAGCAACCACTCACAAATCATGTTCGTTTTCAAGATCAGAGGGATATTAAATAGTATAATGGATCTGAACATATAATCTTCCACAAAATAAACCAACTAGCATCAACTACAAGATGTAATCAACACTACTAGTCACCCACAGGTACCAATATGAGCTTTTAATACAAATATTGAACACAAGATATGAACTAGGGTTTGAGATGAGATGGTGCGGGTGAAGATGTTGATGAAGATTGGTCCTCCCACGACGAGAGGATCGTTGGTGATGATGATGGCTCTGATTTCCCCCTCTCGGAGGGAACCTTCCCCGGTGGAATCGCTCCACTAGAGAGCAAAAGTGCTCCTGCCTAGGTTCCGCCTCGAGACGGCGGCGCTTTGTCCCGAAAGCTCTCCCTTTTTTCTAGGGAAAATGGGGTTATATACCAGACGATGGGCCTCGGAGGCCTGCCAGGGTGACCACAAGCCCTTGGTGCGCGCCCAGGGGGGTAGGCGCGCCCCTAGGCTTGTGGCTTCTTATTGGGTCCCCTCTGGTATTTCTTCTACCAATAATTTTAATATATGCCAAAGTAATTCTCCATCAATTTTCAGCTCATTTGGAGATGTTCACAGAAGTTGCCTCCGATGTAGCCCTTTCCGGTCCACAATTCCAGCTGCCGGCAATCTCCCTCTTCATATAGTTCTTGCAAAAGAAGAGAGAAAAGGCATACGAATTGTATTATAAAGTCAAATAACAGTCCAGAATGCAATAAATATCAACATGAAAACATGATGCAAAATGGACATGTCAACTCCCCCAAGCTTAGACCTCACTTGTCCTCAAGTGAAAGCCGGTGTCGATAATCATGAACACATGTTTGGAGATAGAGGTGTTGATAAAAACAAAATATGGACATAGTAGCATCATGATCATTATTATAGCAGTAATAAACATTATTATAAAACTTCTCAGCAGCAAGTAACAATTCATCACAACATCAAAGTATAAGGCATAAACTCTCTTGAAAACTAACAAACTATGTTCTCGGTCAACAATGCAAGTGCAATTCATCATCTTTTCAGGAAGGGTCTAATGTTAGAGATTTTGTTTAGCAAGTCCACATACTCAACCATCATTTAGTCTTCTATGATTGCTAACACTCACAACATATAAATGGAGCAAAAAGTTTCAGCTAGACACATAGAAAGGTAGGGGCTTAAAATTTCGTCTCCCAACTTATTCACCTCAAGGGTGATGTCAACAATAATAACTCTTGTTCACTCATATCCAACTGGATATATATATGCCTAGATCTTTCCCCACCACATGATGCTTGCAAACGAGAAAATAAAAAGGAATAGAGGAGTACACTATTGACTCTTGCATAAAAAGTAAATACATAAAAGTAAAGGATAGACCCTTCACAAAGGGAAGCAGAGGTTGTCATGCGCTTTTTATTTTTGGATGCGCAAGCCCTTAATGCAAAGGAACGTCACATTATATTGCCCATTATGATAGCAACACGTATTATGCAGTCCGTCTCTTTTATTTCTTTGCCATCACAAGTTCGTACGACACTTATTCTCCCTTGCTATAAGAGATCATACATATTAGCAGCATTTTTTATTGCCTTATGCACCGATGAAAACTTACTTGAAGGATCTTATTCCATCCATAGGTAGGTATGGTGTACTCTTATGACACGAAATTGGGTTTAGGGTTTTTGGATGCAAAAGTAGTATCTCTACTTAGTGTGGATTTTTGGCTAGCAAAGATATTGAGCAAACACCACATGTTGGAGGATCCCTAACACTATAACTTCTATGTGAATATAAGCAAACATAATTCATTATGTTGTCTTCCTTGTCCAACATCAACAATTTGGCATAAAATACTTAATGGGGGCTCACAATCATAAAAGATGTCCAAGATAGTATATTTGCATGCGAATCTTCTCTTCCCTTATTAATTTTGTGTAGTGACCACGATCCCAATGGACCGAAGTCTATGTGCTTAAGTGTCATCCCTGGATCGGTAATGCTGACTCTCACAGTACTCGAGGAATTATAACAAAGTTCAATCACACACTTATTACATCAAGTCCTCATAAAGACTATGATTACACAAAATAATATGGCTGAAGGCCATCTAAACTAAATATCTGCGGAAGCTTCAAAGGTAAACGAGTCCATCAACTCCAACGGCATAGCTGAGTGCAAGACAACGACCTATCGCACCTTATTCATCGTTTGAGTAGTGTGCAACATGAGACATTGTAGTCGTGTAGATCAGCACATTGAATATGCTGGCAGAGTTACACTGTAAAGCAATGAATGCAAGAACTATAACTACATGCAATATTTGGCTGGTGGAGGCTCTAAGTTTATAATTTTGCATAAATCTAGTTTTTCCTACCACAAAGGAATAAATTTATTTAAACTACTCCCAAGTTGTACCAATATTTGAGAACACCGGCGGATTCAACCTCAGAAAAAGGGCTAGGTTGTCAATAGGGGTGGTGGCGGTGGGTTGTTGTTGTTGTTGCCTTGGTTCTGGTTTTGAACTAGCATCTGCATCAAGGCATTCTGCTGCTGGATCAACTGGGTGAGCTCCGGCGGGAACACGAATCCATTGTCATGTCTCGGAGGCATCTGATGGGTTAGAAGGGTTGAGAAAATAGAATACAATAAGGTATAAGAGAGATTCACTACCCATATGCTCATGAGACAAACACAATCAATTCACTTCATTCAATAACAAACAAGGTTCACACAAATGATCTAAACTACGATTACAAACTCGATCGATGCTAACTACTTGGAAGTATACTACTAGCAACATGGTGGTCGTTTAGAAATTTTGATCAGAGGAAGACTCCATGATATCTGCTCCAGCTTCGTCAATGTAGTTGTCATCACTGTCGTCATTTGCATCACTGTCTGTGTCGATGTCGTCCAAGATTATGTAGTCCTCCGAACGGATCTCCTTTGTTGGTTCTCGCTTATGATTCTCCATGGGTAGTACTAGCTTCCTCTTCAAATCTTCATGCTTCTCCAGTAGTACGACAATTTCTTCCTCATATCCATCGCGTGTAAACTTGAGTTCCTCTTCTAGCTTGTTATTCTTCTTCATCAGCTTCTTTATCTTCTTCATGTTGAAGCATAGTTGATTCTCTTGTCGGCGAATGTGATCAGCCGTCTCCTGAATGTAAGCTGCAATTGATCCATCCTTCATGGTTCGAATCATCTCCCATTCTTCGTCTCGGCGCCCGCATATTTGATATATGGTGTTTTCAAGCTCCTTGTGATACATCTCACATATGCGTCCAAAAGTGATGTGGGTTGCCATGCTCTTTCCCAAACTCCAGCTTCGTGCATCCAGGTAGAAATCAATAGGCTTCGTTGTTGGTGCAAATGTCCTCCCAGGTACCCAGACTTTGATCTTCTAGCGCTTCCGGTAAAGTTGCAGAGAAAGTCCCAGTGAAGCTTGGTAGTCTGATGTTCAAGTACTTAGTGACTTCCTGCAAGTGTCGTTCGAAAGGGGTGTCGTCATCCGGCTGAGTGAACTTGTTCCTGGGGTCCGCCATCTATAGAGTAGAAATAGAGGAGAATTAGAAATGAGCAGAGAAGAGAAATCCCGTGGCTTATACTAGTGGTCACATCCTACAGTCAGTGTGTGCTCTGATACCATCTTGTAGCGACCACGATCCCAATGGACCAAAGTCTCTGTGCTTAAGTGTCATCCCTGGATCGGTAATGCTGACACACACAGTACTTGAGGAATTATAACAGAGTTCAATCACACACTTATTACATCGAGACCTCATAAAGAGTATGATTACACAAAATAATATGGTTGAAGGCCATCTAAACTAAATAACTGCGGAAGCTTCAAAGGTAAATGAGTCCATCAACTTCGACGGCATAGCTGAGTGCAAGACAACGACCTATCGCAACTTATTCGTCGTCTGAGTAGTCTGCAACATGAGACGTTGCAGCCGTGTAGGTCAGCACATTGAATATGTTGGCAGAGATACACTGTAAAGCAATTAATGCAAGAACTATATCTACATGCAATATTTGGCTGGTGGAGGCTCTAAGTTCATAATTCTGTATAACGCTAGTTTCTCCCTACAACAAAGGAATGAATTTATTTAAACTACTCCCAAGTTGTACCAATATTTGAGAAGGTTCCTCCAACTCAAATCCCAATTAAACAAGTATCATCATTAAACCCAATTCATTTAATTAAAGAGTGATGCGATCAACAATAATATCCAGATACTCAAGATGTCCATAAGCGGGGACACGGCTAACCATGATTAGTTTATACACTCTGCAGAGGTTGCGCACTTTTCCCCATAAGACTTGACCGCATCCATGATTAGAAGATCGAGACATAGTCTTTCTGAAGCATTAACTCTCTACTCTGGGCAGACCGGTCCACCTACTTTCCCGCTACATCTGCTAGTCCATCTCTTCGAGAGCTCATACAACTTACTCAACTATGCCAGAGCCCATAATGGCTTGTGGCTGCACACGGAAGTTTCTAGGCATGAAATATCATATGATCCCTTTGAGCCTGGGTGGCGAACCAAGGAAAAATCACACGGGTACTCCGGGATTTCCCTAATGGACAAACACTGGATTCTCCAGGTGCCCCAACCAATCCACCCAGATGTGTATTAAAGTTGCCACCTTAATGTTATCCAAAATTAATAACTCTCAACTTCCATGTGAATCACGATCCAGTCCCCGTCTACAAGCATGGCTAAGCAATAATAGAGCATAACGTATATTCCCAGGGTGATCAAAAGGTATTAGGATCCTACCCCAAGTACTACAACCAAACCACATGTTCCCAATCCTACTCATGCAAATATTTGAGGGGCAAAACTAATGCATAGTAAAAACTATGTATAGAAGAGTATGATCAAAGTGTAACTTGCCTTGCTGATGATCTACAAACTCTAGGGATTCGTAGTAACAAGCTTCACACTTCGGGTAATCTAGCATAGACAAACAGTAGCATACATAAGCAATCACTCAAACGAAACAAAGAGAAAATAGAGAAAAGATCAAAATCAAACACGAAACAAACAACACCTAAACTAAGCAGAAAACAAAACATAACAACATTATTTTCATGTGGATTAGATCTTAACAGTAGGTACATGTGATTAGCTATGATTGCAAAAAGAAACAACTCAAACGGAGAAACAAAACTCAAGAAACGAACGAAACAAGATCGTTTACTAATCTGAACTAAACTTAGATTTTTAAATTGTCAAAATCATGTTCAAGTTGGTTAACTGGAAAGAAGAGATCGTAACAAAGATTTAGGCGCTGGTTTCATCTAATTTGGACAAACGAGCAAAAAGTTACGCTAGTTTTAAGATCAGGGGCTAAATCGCGATAAAACTTATTCGCGGATAGGTCCCTGGCCGAAAATAAAACTAAAAAGAAAAATCTACCGAACGAACATTCGCTAACAGAACTAAACAAATGAAACCGTTCATTAAAACGATCTAACCAGTGAACATTTACTAAATAAACTAAAACCAACCGAAAAACCGATCTAAAAACTAAACCGACAAAACCGAAAAAACCCCGAAAGAACCGATCGGTTCTTACCTGTTAACGGCGTCGGCAGTGGGATTCCGGCGGCGGCGGCATCGGGCTTCAACGGCGAGGCGAGGCGGCGCGTGGGGCGACGGCGGCGGCGGCGGAGCTTAGTGGCGGCGGCGGTGGCTGCGGGCGGCGCAACGACTTTGGAGGAGACGAGGGGGGCGGGGGTCGCCTTATAAAGGGGCCCTGGGGGTCGGCTTGGGCAAGGGGCGACGGGGCGACCAGGAGTCCAAGAGGACTCCGACGGTGGCGCGGTGCGGCTCGGGGTCGGACTCCCAAGCGGGAAGGCGCGGCGCTTAGCGGGCCGGCTGGGCCTTCGGCCCAGTTCTGTCCGGGAACCCCGTTTTTAAAATAAATTTCACTGCAGAGAAAAATCCTAATAAAATATAAAAAAATTCTAAAAATTCCTGAAACAATTTTCACCGTCCAAACCTAATATTTAGGACAAGATGAACATTTTTTCTCGACTAAAATGCAATTTTCAAAAACGCATGTTTTTCTCTAATTCAAATAAAATACAAATAAAAATAATTATTTGATTTTAATATTTCTTCTCCAATATTTCTCTTCTGTTGAAGAAGTCATATTATCTTCTTTCATTTATTTTTGTTGTTGGAAATAATTGGAGAGAAAGTATTAAAATCAAATTGATCATCTTTTCAAATTTGAAATAAATTCAAATATGAAATTTTTGTGAAACCTCCAACTCTCTCCTTGAGTCCTTGAGTTGCTTAAGATTTTTAGGATCACAACAAAATGCAAATAAAACATGATATGCATATGATGATCTATGTATACCATCCAAATTGAAAATTGGGATGTTACAAACCTACCCCCCTTAAGACGAATCTCGCCCTCGAGATTCGGGTTGGTCAGCAAAAAGGTTTGGGTGGTCCTCGTGAAGATCTTCTCCTCGCTCCCAGTTGGCTTCCTCTTCGGTATGGTGGCTCCACGGAACTTTACAAAACTTGATAACCTTGCTCCGAGTAACTTGACTAGAATACTCGAGAATCTTGACTCGCTTCGTTTCATAAGTCAGATCACTATCCAACTGAATTGCTTCTAGTGGCACTGTATCTCTCAGAGGAATATCGACCATCTCAACATGGCACTTCTTCAACTGGGAAACGTGAAACACATCATGAACTCCAGACAAACCTTCGGGCAGTTCCAACTTGTATGCAACTTCTCCCATGTGTTCCAAAACTCTGTATGGTCCCACAAAACATGGTGCTAGCTTTCCCTTGACTCCAAAATGTTTCACTCCTCGAAGTGGGGACACATGAAGATATGCTCTGTCTCCGACTTCGTAAGCTACCTCCTTGCGTTTAGTATCTGCATTACTCTTTTGCCTGGACTGAGCTACCTTGAGTCTGTCTCGAATTAACTTAACCTTCTCCGCAGACTCTCTGATTAAGTCTAGTACGAACAATTGTCGATCTCCAACTTCATCCCACAATAACGGTGTCCTGCACCTCCTTCCGTACAAAGCTTCAAAATGGGCCATCTTCAAACTGGCTTGATAACTGTTGTTATAGGAGAACTCTACATAGGGCAAATTGTCATCCCAACTAGATCCATAATCTAGTGCACAAGCTCTCAACATGTCCTCCAGAATCTGATTGACTCTTTCAGTCTGTCCATGTGTCTATGAATGAAAGGTTGTACTGAACTCTAGCCTGGTACCCAAAGTTTCATGCAACTAATTCCAAAACTTTGAAGTAAACTGTGTTCCTCTATCTGATACAATGGTCCTCGGAACTCCATGCAGACATACGATCCTGGTCATGTATATCTTTGCCAACTTAGCACTCGTATAAGTTGTCTTCACCTGGATGAAATGGGCTACTTTCGTCAAGCGATCAACTACAACCCAGATAGAGTCATAGCCTGAACGAGTCCTGGGTAATCCAGTGATAAAATCCATGCCAAGTTTATCCCACTTCCATTCGGGTATCGGCAATGGTTGTAGCAATCCTGCAGGTTTTTGATGCTCTGCCTTAACTCTCTGACATACATCACGTACTGCTACATACCCTGCAATATCCTTCTTCATTCCTGTCCACCAGAAACTTTCCTTCAAATTCAGATACATCTTGGTGTTGCCTGGCTGAATTCAATAAGGCAAATCATGAGCCTCCTGAGGAATCAACTTCCTGATATCATGGTCGTTAGGCACATAAATACGATCCTCAAACCATAAGGTGTCGTGCTCATCCTCACAGAATCCTTTAGCCTTTCCTTTACTCATCCTTTCCTTTATCTCAGCAATCTCCTTGTCCGTCTTCTGAGCTTCTCTGATCTTACCCAACAAAGTGGACTAAATTTCCAATGCTGCAACATAACCTCTCGGAACTATCTCCAAGCATAGCTCTCGAAGGTCATCTGCTAACTCCTTAGGCAATCCTCCGGTTATGAGCGTGTTAACATAACTCTTGCGGCTCAACGCATCTGCTACGACATTATCCTTTCCTAGATGATAATGCAATCTCATATCATAATCCTTTATGAGCTCCAACCATCTCCTTTGCCCGAGGTTTAACTCCTTCTATGTGAAGATGTATTTCAAACTCTTATGATCCGTGTAAACATTACAACGGTTATCGATGAGAAAATGTCTCCATGTCTTGAGTGCATGCACTAGGGCTGCTAACTCCAAATCATGCATAGCATAATTCAACTCATGGGGTCAAAGCTGTCGTGAGGCATATGAAACAACTCTTCCATCCTGCATAAGCACACCACCAAGTCCTCGACGTGAAGCATCGCAACACACTTGGAAATCCTTGCTTTGATCCGGGAGAATCTGCACTGGAGCTGTAACCAAATGCTTCTTCAACTCCTGAAAACTAGCCTCACAATCCTCAGTCCATTTGAACTTGGTGTCCTTCTTCAATAACTCTGTCATGGGATTCGCAATCTTGGAGAAATTCTCAGTAAACCTCCGATAGTAACCTGCGAGTCCAAGAAAACTTCTGATCTCTCCCACTGAGGTGAATGCCATCCATTTAGTTTAAGAAGCAACCTTGGTAGGGTCTACTACTATTCCTTCTCCGAATATAACATGTCCGAGAAATCCAACTTCCTTCAACCAAAACTCGCATTTGCTGAACTTGGCATACAACTGATGTTCCCTGAGCTTCTGAAGAACCAAACGCAAATGTTCCTTATGCTCTTCTTCATTCTTCGAGTAGACCAAAATATCATCAATGAACACCACGACGAACTTATCCAAAAACTCCATGAACACCTTGTTCATCATACTCATGAAATAACACTACAAAAAAAAGACACATCCGTGACATTTTGGGCCAAACGAAAAAAAATCTGTCATACTTATGACACTTCTATGACGATAATTGTGACAAAACCCGGTATCATCATAGATGTGGTGGGCTCCTACTTCTATGACGGAAAATCATGACAGAAAATGGGCTTTTCATCCTGGGCAGGCTGGAGACACAGCTGCATGACATTCTTTGGGCCGTCCATGATGGAAAAAACCATGGTAGAAGTGAGGGCGAGGAAAATATCGGGGATTTCCTGGTTATGGTGGGTGGTCGAGGGCCGAGCAATGCCCGTTTCTCTCATACCGTATGCCCGTGGGTGCGAGGCGTTGGGCTCTAACTGAACCCGAGCGAGGCATCGCCTAACTGAACCTGAGCGAGTGCACTGCAGGCTACGCGTTACTGAACCAGAGCGATCGAGCGATTCCATCTCTACTGCTGCTAACTGAAGCCGATCGATGCTGCCTCTGGATGAACAGTGAGCGTTGCTGGGGGGTTTGGATGAACAGTGAGCATTGCGAGGGGGTTTGGATGAACAGTGACCATTGCTGTGGGGTTTGGATGAACAGTTCATGGTGGGGGTGGACGAACAGGACCCCTGGTGGCCTCTGGATAAATAGGACCCCGATCGATCGAGCCGGTTGGGGCTGGATGAACAGGAACCCGTGGAGGGCTGGATGAACAGGACGACCCCGTGGAGGGCTGGTTGAACAGTAGACGATGGAGGACTGGATGAACAGTAGCTCATGGAGGGGTGGTTGAACAGGAGCCTGTGGAGAGGGCTGGTTGAACAGTAGCCGGTGGAGTAGCGCGCGGTGGAGGCTAGATGAACAGGAGGGCGTGGATGAACAGTCGCGGGTGGAGGCTGGAGGAGGTCGACGGTGGATGAACACTAGCCCGTGGAGGCTGGAGGAGGTGGACAATGGAGATGAATAGTATCCCGTGGAGTCCCGTTTTGCAGTACGCCACACCCCTCCCGATGAACAGGACCCCGTTTCGACCGTAGCGCTCAAACACAAGTCTGTTTCCTCCGTTTGGCGGTACGCCACACCCCTCCCGATCAACAAGACCCCGTTTCGACCATAGAATGTCCAACAGAAGTCCGTTTCCTCTGTTTTGCGATACGCCAGACCCCTCCTGATGAACAGGATCCCATTTCGACCGTGATGAGTCGAACACAAGGTCATTTCCTCTGTTGTGCGGTACGCCAGGCCTCGTTTCCATCGGCTGTTCCGTCCAATCCCTCCCGATGAACATGACGACGCATTCTGTTCCGACCCAGCTGGTTGGCTCCCCATGAACACGACGACGACGCAGTTTCTCTGTTCTGACCCGTCCATGTACACGAGCCCTGGCTGTACTTTTACGCGAGTAGGCGTTCGAGACCCCGCCCGTATGTACATACGTGGCCGTATTTACTTTCTTGCACCTTGGTCGCCGTACTTACGTGTACATGCTACGTGCGCGCCTCTACTATGACACGTGCGTGTCTACATCGACCAGTATGTACGTACACGTTCACGACCAAAATGACAACGCTACGTATGCTTCGAACATGTGGGTCCCGATTGCCAGGCACTTCCTTGCGTGCGAAGATGTAGCTGGTGGGTCCCAGCAGTCAGGGGGCGAATCTTTTTTTTTGCCCGGACGTATTTCCTTGTGTGCGAAGATTGTAGCTGGTGGGTCCCAGCAGTCAGGGAGGAAACATTTTTTTCGCGAAATACGGTGGCCCGTCCGGTGGGTCCCTGCTGTCAGGTGGAGGAATAATTATTTTGCGCGTAATAAGGAGGCACTTCCTTGCGGCCACCGTGGACCTAGCTGTCAGCCTCTCCACGTACAGTAATCTTCCGATGGAAGCCGTTCCTTGACCACGTTGACCACGCCGCGCCGAGAGCACTAGGGCGGTGGACGACGACGAGGCCTAGGAAGGGGACGATGCGGAGTCGGGGAAGACACGGCAGTGGAAGCCCGCGCGGAGAGGAGTACGAGGGTTCACTGGTTCGGTTGCGGTGTGAGGCTGCAGTCGCCACAGGGCATGGCAAGTGGTAGGAATAGTAGGGGGCGGTGAGGCCTCCACGGCAGCACAACCGGCCATGGGAGGCAGGAGCATGTGGCACGACCGCCCCTGCTTTGGGCAGCTGGAGTAAGAAGACGAGAGGTTGAAGAAGCACTAGGGCCGTTGGATGGACATCATACGGTCACTAGAGCTAGAATCATTCATATTGACTAAGTTGACAAAGCCCTCCATCCCCGTCAACTTAGTAGGCCCACAAGTCAGCCTCCCACTAAGGAGGGTCCCAGCTAGCAGGGCGAGTATTCATTTTTTTGTGCGTAATAAGGAGGCACTTCCGGCGGGTCCGAGCTGACAGCAGGGGGAATGTTTTTTTCGTGAAATACGGTGGCCCGTCCGGTGGGTCCCAGCAGTCAGGGGGGAAATGTTTTTTTATGAAATACGGTGGCCTATCCGGTGTGTCCCGGCTGTCAGGTGGAGGAATAATTATTTTGCGTGTAATAAGGAGGCACTTCCTTGCGGTTGCCGTGGACCCAACTGTCAGCCTCTCCACGTACAGTACTCTTCCGATGGAAGTCGGTCGTTGACCACATTGACCACGCCGCGCCGAGAGCACCACGGTAGTGGACGATGGCAAGGCCTAGGAAGGGGACGACGCGGAGCCGGGGAAGACGTGCCAGTGGATGCCCATGTGGAGATGAGTGCGAAGGTTCATTGGTTCGACTACGGTGTGAGGCTGCCATCGCCGCAGAATAACAGGGGGTGTGGGTGAGTGGAGGGATTGCCTGGCCAGCGGTGGGAGTAGTAGGGGGCGGTGAGGCCTCCACGGCAGCACAGCCGGCCACGAAAGGCAGGAGTAGGCGGCATGACCTGCGCTGCTTTGGGCGGCTGGAGCAAGAAGACCAGAGGTTGAAGAAGCACTACAGCCGTTGGATGGACATCATACGGTCACTGCAACTAGAATCGTTTATATTGACTAAGTTGACAAAGCCCTTGGTACGCGTCAACTTAGTAGGCCCACTGGTCAGCCTCCGAAGTAGTGCGCCCACATGTCAGGGGGAGGAATCATTTTTTTGGCGGCCGAAGCTAGAATATCCGAGATTGAAGAAGAAGCACGACATTCGTTGGATAGACATCCAACGGCCACTACTGCTAGAACCGTGTGTTGACTATAATAAGTTGACAAAGCCTTGCATACGCATCAACTTCTTTTTTGAGGGACGCGTCAACTTAGTAGGCCCACAAGTGTGTGGCAGAGAACTTATAGCCCATTTGCAATTTTTAAGAATGTACATCCCATTTTTGAATTCTAATGGAATTTACTACAGCCCATTTACAGTTTGCTAAAAGTACATCCCATTTTCTAGCTAGGACAATGATTAATAATTTCAACCAACCGTTCAAGACAGAATTCAATAAAATTTCTCACATTTTGATGGGATCCAAAATATTTTTATCCCAAAATTTCTAGTCAGATTGAATACAAATTTGTATTACGTAAAAATCCAACGAAACATTGCGCGTGCAATAATTAAAAATTAAAATTTTCAAAATCCATAAATAATATTTTATAAACTAATTTCGTGTTTGGTGCATTTTTTATAGTTACTGCCCAATTTTTATAATTACATCCCATTTATTATTTTTTAAAGCCCATTTTCCTGTTAAGCCTAATGCATCCCTCTTAGGAAAGATTTGCAGCCAGTGGGGTGGAGAATAACAAGTTGACCTTGCCTGGGTATTCCTCAAAAAGACGTATAGCTGGGCTAGCATTTTCATCTTAAAAAAATTAATATCTGGGCTGGATATCTGGCCTGGGCTAGATGGGCCACAGCCCGCCCAGTTAATACCATGCTCTCCTCTGAACAACAACAAAAACATCGACAAGAAAAACTCTGCAGTGCTCACGCCTCGAAAACACAAATACTACTCGAGCTGCTTGGTCCCAGCTTTCGGCCACACCTTGTGCAATTCTCTCGTTTATATTGACTACATAGGTTGACAATGGTGTGCGACCGTGATGTCAGGAAACCAGGAGGAAGCAAAAAAATATAGTTGTACATAATAAGGAGGCACTTGCGTACGTACGGCTATGGCCCTAGTGGGTCCCTACTGTCATCCAGTTAAAATAAAGTCATCTCCTGAATCCTCATGTTCGTTGACCATGTTAACAATGCTTGGCGCCATGGCGAGCGCAACAACTCGAAGGATGACGGATTGGGCCTCGCGGGCCCTACGGATGGTATGATACAGCGCCCGCTGCTCATTCAGGAAGCCAGGATCATCGGACACCTATGAGCACCTTCGAGAGACTGAGACGGCATGAAACGGTAAGGCCGCGCTTGGGAGCTCTGGTTTATTTCACACCTGTATTAAGATACAAGTGTAATTTACTCGTCATCGGAAACAACGCATAAAATACAGGCGTAATGAAACCAAGGGCCCGAGGTCTGTAAGTAAAACCGGCGGGTTACGCGTGTAATTTGGGAGACCAGTGTATATTTTACTAGTAATCGACCAACCAAGCGCTTCGCCTGAGACCATCTGCTTTTATTTACAAGCGTCAGTTTTACAAGCGGTTTTGGTTGGAAAACGACGATCCAATCACGACCTAAGATGATGTGTTGGTCAGAAGATCATATGGTTTCACGTCTAACCTACTCCAACTTGTCGTATAGGCTATGAATGAAACATAAGACGATGAACTTCTTAAGCACGGAAACAACAGAAGAGGATGATCTTCTTAACAATAGAAGAGGATGAACTTCTTAATAATGCGACCGATTCATTTTAACAGAGACATTATCTTAACAATACCTTGGTTAAACATGTAGAAAGAACTACAAAACAGGATAGTACCATTCCTAAAACAATGCGACTGATTCGTTTTAACAGAGGCAAAAAAGGAATCAATTACTGGCCAATAAAGGAGGATGAAACATGCGGCCACAAAAATGGTAATCCCGCCAATCCCTAACAAGTGTTGCAGTTTTGAACTAAGATTCAGTAGTTAATTAATTCTGAGAGTGGCATTGCTTAATTTTACCAACGACATTAGATTAACAAAAAGCATAAACAGTTCCAGGGGAGAGTGGGCGCAACAACAGCATGTGCTTCCATCTACTTATAAAGGGGGTGATGCAGAGTTTTGTTGTAACAAAAAAGCAAGCATTATGTCTGGGTTGGAACAATTTTTGCTCACTTAATGGTAAAAGACAATAGTTCAATAGCTTCAATTCAACATTTATCCAAAACAGTACCAATACAAGTAGCACAACATCCCAAATCACACTGCCGCATCATGTGGATGAAAGTCGGAAACAACAGAAGAGGATGATCTTCTTAACAAGCAAAGCACTGGCATTAGATCGACATGCAAAACAATATGAAGCATTATTCTCAGGAGGCACGGTGAACAGCTCGTGATGCCGCATGCCACAACATTCCAAGCTCAACTTTGCAATCAAACACAAGGCCTGGCATTACATAGACAATATTCAGAACAAACTCTTAACACAGGAATATCTCAGCAGAGTAACTATTTACTTCTAAACTAAACACAAGAATAGGAAAAAACGATCGATGCTGCTCACAGAAAAGGGTGTCCCACTCAAAAATATCAAATGCATGTCTTCTGGCTAACATCAATGAGCAAATTTTGACAAGGTTTTCCAATTCCAATATATTAAACTAATGTCTTCTTGCTAACATCAATGATTAAACTTTGACAAGCTTTTTCCATTCAAAATATGTAATGCCTATGATCGTGGAGTCATGTCATGGCTTCTTGTACTTGTTTGGGCACTTTTTTCCCAGTGCACTCCACACATTGTAGAGTTGCCAATGCTCTATGCAGACTAGTCATGTCACCAGCTTCTACTAATACTCTGTAAAGCTTCTCAGTCATTCCTTCTGTAATGTAGCACAAATAGTGACTGCTTCTTTCTGCAAAGTGGAACAACCAACTGGACCCAGTAATGCAGCAGTTTTCCTTGGACACATTGGTTCCTTTTGTGCAGTTCAACTAAAATCAAAGTCGGAATAAAACCGAGCTTTAATTTTGATATCCCTGCAAGCAACAATAGGTATAAGGGAAACAATTACTAAGAAATAACGGTTGATAACTTGTACTCCCAGAAGAAAAGCATCTATTGATCTACCTTATCTTAATGGGAAACAAAGTTGGAGAGTAACAATTCTCCATCAGTGTGATTCATTCATATTGACTGAGACATTATCTTAACAATGCCTTGTTTCAACATGTATAAAGAACGACAAAGCAGAAAAGTACCATTCCTAAAACAATGCGACTGATTCATATTAACAGAGATATTATCTTAACAATACCTTGGTTAAACATGTAGAAAGAACTACAAAGCAGGATAGTACCATTCCTAAAACAATGCGACTGATTTGTTTTAACAGAAGCAAAAAAGGAATCAATTACTGGCCAATAAAGGAGGATGAAACATGCGGCCACAAAAATGGTAATCCCGCCAATCCCTAACAAGTGTTGCAGTTTTGAACTAAGATTCTTTAGTTAATTAATTCTGAGAGTGGCATTGCTTAATTTTAACAGGGACATTAGATTAACAAAAAGCATAAACAGTTCCAGGGGAGAGTGGGCGCTACAACAGCATGTGCTTCCATCTACTTATAAAGGGGGTGATGCAGAGTTTTGTTGTAACAAAGAAACAAGCATCATGTCTGGGTTGGAACAATTTTTGCTCACTTAATGGTAAAAGACAACAGTTCATTAGCTTCAATTCAACATTTATCCAAAACAGTAGCACAACATCTCAAAGCACACTGCAACATCATGTGGATGAAAGTCGGTACTGACCTTTCTTGACCAAGATTTGAAACAACTCGCGGGGAAGACTGGAAACATATCCCAACACATATATGAAATCTTGATCTCCTTTTGTGCAGTTCCACCAAAATTAAGCAAAGTCGCCGGTGTGACATTCAAGTTGAACTGCACGAAACACTCTTAAAACAAAAGTGTTTCGCGTAGCGAAGCAAAATGTCACAATAGCAACAAGTTGAATAGATATCCCTGTTTAAATAGAGGCAAAAATGGAATCAATTACTGGCTAATAAAGGAGGATGAAACAAGCGGCCACAAATATGGTAATCCCGCCAATCCCTAACAAATGTTGCAGTTTTGAAATAAGATTCGGTAGTTAATTTTGAGAGTGGCATTGCTTAATTTTACCAGCGACATTAGGTTAACGAAAAGCATAAATAGTTCCAGGGGAGAGTGCGCGCAACAACAATATGTGCTTCCATCTACTTATAAAGGGGGTGATGCAGAGTTTGTTGTAACAAAGCAACAAGCATCATGTCTGGGTTGATCCCATTTTTGTTCACTACTTAATAGGAAAAGACAGCAATACAATAGCTCCAATTCAACATTTATTTAAAACAATATCAATACAAGTAGCACAACATCTCAAAGCACACTGCACAATCATGTGGATGAAGGCCTGTACTGACCTTTCATGAGACGACCAACATAAAATAGAAATCTACCAACACGAATAGGAAATCCAATCTCGTTTTGTGCAGTTGCACTGAAATCAAGCAAAGTGTTTCGCGTAGCGAAGCAAAATGTCGCAATAGCAACAAGTTGAATAGATACCCTGTTTTAACAGAGGCAAAAAAGGAAACAATTACTTGCCAATAAAGGAGGATGAAACAAACGGTGATAGAAAGAAGCATCTAACTTATCTTGATGGAAAACAAAGTAGGATATTAGCATTTCTAAAATGGTTGCATTGATTCATATTAACAGAGACATTCTCTTAAAACAACATTCGTTAAAAAATGTAATTTACTTTAACAGTGTCATTGCTTCAATTTTCCGGTGGCATTCTTAGATTAACAATAGGAAAATAGTTGTATGGGACATGGGACATGCCAGCACCATGTGCGTCCACACGTATAAATGGGTGATGCAGAGTATGTAGCCAAGTAGCATATCTGCATTGGTCCCATATTTGTTCTCTTTGAACCTTTTTCCTATGTGAGGGCAGCAAATCTAGTCCTGCACAAACTACCCGACCCCCAGTTTCTTCCCTTTTTAACAAAGAGATCGGTTCCTTACAGATGTGTGTACTAGGCTACCCCCTTTTTCCCTTTTCGACCAACAAAGCGACTGGATAGCCAGTCTATACTACTTTCCGTCCCTCCTTTCCTCATTGAACCACGTCCTAGATTCATGCTCCACCCCACTGCACCCTTCTTTCCTCTTTGAACCAAGACCAGATTCGACTACAGATCAAAAAAGATCCACATGCGGCTAGAGCAATGACAGTTTCAAAGAAACTTATACCTTAGGGTCGCCGGGATGTGGCAAGGCGTGTGACGGGAGGCCGAATCTGCCCACACTACATACGACATCAAGGAAGAAGGGGTCGGTGGCCCTCCCACATAGGCGCTGGGTGAAAGAGAACAACGCAGCCGGTAGTGGATTGCCTCCCTCGCCGAAGGCGATAGAGTGAACACTTCACCTCCTCCCCTTCCCGGTGCGATGGGATCTGGACGCCTCCTTCACCAACTGTGTGGGGGAGAGAGGGAGACAAGAGGCCAACGCAATCTTGTTTAGATCTGGTGAAGAGAGAGTGAGAGACTGTGAATATAGCAAACCCTAGCAAAGGAACGCCGAGCCTCCAGCGTGTATATATACTGTGAATGTAGTGCGGCGAGAGTGTGGAGAGTGCAAACCCTAGCGAACAAGCGCTGAGGCTCCAGCTTATATATATACTATAGTACGGACTGAGCTCCGGTGCCTTAACTGCACCTGCTTTTGGCAGTATGACAGGTGGGCCAGCCACATTTTGGGCCCACCTGTCATAAATCCAAAGGCAGGTGCACTAAAGTCAATGAAGCTGCGTCCATATAGTACTCG
Source organism: Triticum dicoccoides (assembly GCF_002162155.2). Classification (NCBI taxonomy): domain Eukaryota; kingdom Viridiplantae; phylum Streptophyta; class Magnoliopsida; order Poales; family Poaceae; genus Triticum; species Triticum dicoccoides. The sequence goes on along the minus strand of NC_041383.1, from coordinate 535,432,166 downwards.
TCTATACGACTAATATATAGTGGAGTGGTTTTCTTATTCTCTCCATAACAATCATTTTAAATCGTGTAAGTACGAAACTCTTTATTTAATGTACCAGTGAAGAAAACTACTACTCCCTCTATTCCTAAATATTTGTCTTCTAGAGATTTCAACAAATGACTACATACGGAGCAAAATGAGTGAATCTACACTGTAAAATATGTCTATATACATCCGTATGTGGTAGTCCATTTCAAACCTCTTGAAAGAGAAATATTTAGGAACATAGGGAGTACTTTCGATGAACTAACAATCCACACGTCCTGGTTGCACTTCCTGTCCTTCACGTGCGGTACACTACCCTCCCTTAGGGTGTGTTTGGTAGGGTGTACGAAGGGTGCATGAGAGAAAAAGTTCCCTTCTCAACCCACTTTTGGGTGTTTGGTAGAGTGTATGAAGGGTGCATGAGTCCACACTAGTAGAACACAAATACCCTAGGAGCATGCATGAAGAGGAGTGTTGAGATGAGCATGCATGAAGAGGGAACAACTATGCTGAGATGAGAACACAACCAAACAGTGAGCAACCACACATGCGCCAAACTATCGGAAACGTGTGAGAGTGTGTACAAATAAAGAATTTTAATTTCAATTATCGAAAAGGTTTGTGAGTATGTACAGTTTGCCCTCTCTAATAATTATGGTTTGTTGTTCGGCCTAAACTTGGTCAAACTTTACAAAGTTTGACTTCAGTCAAATCTAATATGCGGAGTAAATAAAAATGGAGGGCTACTACGTCCATCCGGGTTTTTAGTCCACACCATTTTTTTAACCAAAGTTAATAGCTGGACAAATAAAATTATAGGGGAGCTGGAGACAAAGTTGTGAGAAGGCTTAGAAATCAATACAAAACTTATGCTCTTAGTACCAACGTCGATCCTTCTTCAAGGAAACATTTGGTTCATAGCCAATTGTGCGATATAATTGCACCAACGTGAAAGACGACTGCGTCTCGAATGCAACCAAGGTGAACTGACAAAGGATATCATCTTTGTGGGTAACAAGAAAAGAGCACTGATGGAAGACAGCTTGTTTTTCATTGAAAATCGATTAGCTTCACCAGCCGACGCAACCATGAGGCGCAACCATGAGCATCGATACATCATGGTGATGCATCATCCATTTGTCATCAAGTTTGGGTGAGGCACCTATGAAGTTCGACATATCCTCACTGTGGTCTATTTCTTCTTAGTAATCAAACTCGAGGAAGGAACAACCACATGGCAGAGGACAGTGAGGCGGAACAACAATGGCCATCCAATTTTGTGCAGTTCCACTAAAATTGAGGAAGACATGCCGGATATGTGACCAGCGGTGTGGCCACCGTCGTTCTATGCTTGTGAAGAGAGCAACCCAAGCAAGCAGGCTTGTAGCTTAGGCTCCTTCTAGTGTATATATAGTGGTTTTATTTTTCTCTCCATATCAACCATTTTATATTGCGTGCGTGTCATTGAAGAGTGAAATGATGGTTGCTTCTTCCGACTAACTTACTGTGTGATTTGACTGCTCCTTAGTGGCCCCTACACGTACTCCCCCTACGTGTATGAAACAGTCACACGTACACATGGGCGCAAAAACGCGTGCAACGCCCTAATGCATGCATGTCCGAGCACACGATGGAACACACACGGTCACGCTCAAGTGCTCAACCTACACGTGCATGCACACACATACTCAGCCAGGGTGAGCTAGTGACCGTATAAACACTGGAAAATGTATATATTGAGCGCAATGAGCATATTATGAAGTTCACTGACTGTATTTTTACAAATATACAGTGACAGACAGTGTATTTATCGCGTTTGAAATTAAGCCATATTAACCGGAGAGGCGGCAGTATGGACTAGTATTACTTTGCTATGTCCCGTCAACTTGCCGAATGAGGAGAAGCTTGCAGGACGGGAGAAGCTTGCGCGCGATGGCTCGCAGGACAAGGAGAAACTTTTGAATAATGGAAGATCTCCCCCGCTCAGGCGGTGGACGTGCAACAATTAATTCGGTGTCAGATTGCCAGAAGCATACACTATACTAGTACTATTATTGTTCGACTTCCCGAAGAGGCGAACAGCCAAGCGCAAAGTTTACTAGTACTAGTACTACTACTATAGTCTATAGAGGTATGTACTATACTAGTACTAGGAACCGTATGGAGGAGCGTCTGCACTCTTATTATATTTTTAAAATGTGATAAAGCAATCTTCAACACATTTGGTTCTCTTCGAGGGTTCTCGCATGTGATAATGGAAGTTGATTGCATGGAACACTCACCACAATTCTCGCTTAATTCTGGCTCATATCCTATTACAAATAGGAGCACTCGGTAATATTTCCTCTTTTGTTGTTATTCAGCATGTAAACAGGTCAGCAAACCTTGTGGCACATCTTTGTGCGAACCGTGCTTGCTGCACTTTGAATGTGGCCGAGAGCTGGCTTGATGAAACACCTCGCTTCCTACTTCTTTTTTTGTTGGGTACCTCTCTTCCTAGTGACCAGTGTCTTGGCTGATCATCCTAAGAATGCTTATATATGAATAAAGCTCTCTCATTTAGTCATTTACCCACAAAAAAGATTAAGCCATATTAACAGGAAAGGAGGGAGTATGGACTAGCACTACTTTTTGGTGTGTCCCGTCAACTCGCAGAACGAGGAGAAGCTTGCAGGACAAGGTGAAGCTCGCTTACGCCTTTTGACTAATTCAACCTACCCTCGCCCAGGCGGTGGACATGCATCAGTTCATTTGGTTTCAGATTGCCAAAGGCATACACTATAGTATCGAACATGCGGAGTACCATCATTGTTCGACTTCATGAAGAGGTGAAGAGACAAGCGCAAGGTTTAGTAGTACGAGTAGTAGTACTACTACTAGAACCGCATGGTGGAGCGTTTGTACTCTTATTTTTTAATCTCTGATAAAGTACACATTTATTCCAAAGAAGGGCGAAATACGGCAGCCCAACATGTAATGATGATATCGATCAACCATGCTCAAATATATCTTGGCCTCCGTGCGAGCCTGTCTGTGTGTTCTCGCTCCTCGTCTCTCTCAAGGAACGGCGGGTTGGCCATTTTGCCGTCAATTGAGATCGGTTTGCTCACACTCCGGTCCCACATGTCAGTGATATGCCAAGGGGAGGTGCATTGACCGACTGGCCATACGCGTACTTGGTTTTGCACCTTCATAGTACTCCTCCCTCCGTCACAGTTTACAGGGCGCGCTTCATTATGATGCATTTCTCTCAATGCATTTCCACCACCAGAGAGACTTTAGACACATTTTGTTTAATGCTCAATTAATTAGGGCGTGGTAACCGCAATCAAGTCACAATTTTCTCTCGATGTACTACGGAGTGGAGTAAGTGCATGCACGTGTGTACCCGGGGTGGAAGCACTGCATGCATGTGTGTACGCGTTATTTCCTCTAGTAATAGATGTCGTGCTATAACTACCAATGCTATTTTTCAGGCCGATCGCTAGTCGCCCTGGTCCCAGAGATTTTTTCTTTTTTAAGCGCGCTCTATAAACAGTGACGGATGGAGTAGTATGAGCTGATTCAAAGAAGAGTGTATTGATGGTTTCTTCTTCCGAGCAACTTACAGTGGGAAAGGTGGGGCTTATGATTTGACTGCTCATTACTCACTATTAATGCAGCGCAACGACCGGGTTGAGTCTCCCATGCAGTTGTGCACTACTCCCTCGGTTCTTAAATATACTTTGGAGTATTTGTCTTTCTAGAGATTTCAACGAGTGACTACTCAAATATTTGTCTTTTTAGAGGTTCAAATGGACTACTACATACAGAGTGAATCTACACTCTAGAGATAACAAAATGAGTGAATCTACACTCTAAAATATGCCCATTTAAAATTTGTAAAAAGATAAATATTTAGGAACAAAGGGGTATAATTTTGTGCATGGCACATGGACCCGGATGCTGAAGAGGCTTCTGGCAATGCTATCAAGCTTCCAGCATTTGTTTACATAATTGACGTACTATACAAATAATTTTCCAGCGACATGAAATTGTACAATGGTGTGAGCTTTCAGCTTTTGTTTCGTGTGTCTTGCCATTGATGCTCTTTCGAAAACAATAAAAAACTAACTTCCTTGCTAATGCATCTCAATTATTAGCATATCAGAGCTAATATTTACATCACAACTGAAGACAAAGTTGTGAGATGGTGTTAAATTAAATTTGATCCATGCTTTCATTGGCAGCAACGTCCCCCCAGCTCTGTCTAAATCAACAAGGCAGGTTGGGAGAAAAAGTAGCTGTCTGGAGCATGCAACATTCCGATCATTTTGTGCAGTTCCACTGAAATAGAGCTGAGTGTCCCTGTTCCAAAGATATTAAGTGTGATTATGATAATAGTGGACTGCTGATGAAACAATAGACACACAAATAGAAATCGGTCACCTTTGCAGTCTCTCTTAAGACTAACTAGTTGGAGAAGATTAGGCTCGGAGTTGGATGAGGAGGATAGAGCAAAACAATTCTCCCTTTGTGCAGTCGCACTGAAATGTGGAGACGTTGCCCGTGTGACATTTTAGTACAACTGCACAAAACACTCTTAAGAAAAAAGTGATTTGTGCAGTTCACCAAAAGGTCGGAATAGCAACGAGGTGAAATGGATATCCCTGTTTGCAAAAAAGAGGTAGAAAGGAAACAATTACTGGCCAATAACAGTTGATGACACATGCGACGACAAAAAAGAAGCATATTCCTTGTCCTAAGGGAAGATAACAACATGGTTGTGTTTGTCTAAAACGGTGTGAGGAAGAGATTGCAATATGGAAAGTACGCCAGACGAGCTATGTTTTGGGCAAAGAACTATGGAAGATCCACATGCAGCGACGTGGGAAGACGGGCAGTGGAGCAAGGCCGGAGGGGATACCTGGAGGTCGTCGGGATGTAACTAGGTGAGCGGCGGCGGACGGAATCTGCCCATACTGCGGCAGCGAGAAGGTGGCGTAGGCCCTACCACGCTGGAGCTTGGTCAGAGGGAACGGCGTCTATCACAGATTGGGACGTGCTGCCTTGACGCCGTCGAACGGAGAAACGATGCACATCCTCCCTTTCCGCCGACGGACGGGATGCGACCGGATTAGTGACCAATGGTGAGAGAGAGGCCACCGCAGCCTTATGTGAGATACTCTGAAGAGAGACAAACCAGGCAGGCATGCTCCATTGTATATAGTGGAGCGTACTACCTTTTTCTCCCTACAAATCGTTTTATATTCTATGTACGTGCCATTGAGCGTATAACTTTATATAAAAATAACGTGCCAATGCATCAAGTCGAACTTTGTTTTGTGCACGCGTGGTACATGACCTCCATAGGTAAACAACCGCTACACGCGTTCAAATTAGCACGTGGGCTGCCATTTCATACAGAAATGAGCTCCACCGTGTACCCGCGCGGGTGTGGCTGGGCACGAAGCGTGAGTATGTGCATGGTTCACCTATTCTCTTCTTGTATACGTACACCACCTATGTGGGGTTGTGTGAGAGAGATACAAACGTAGAGAGATAGAGTGTGTGGGTTTGCGAGAGTTTTTTTTGGGGGGGGGGTTAATCAAAAAATGTAACATATGCAATGTGTGTGAAATAGAGTCCTGGATATATCATATATATAGAGGGGGCGATCTACAAGAAGAGAGTGGAGGTATCATCGGCTTGAGGTGTCCATAGAATCAAAGAGAGGGATGATGTGTGTGTGTGTGTGTGTGTGTGTGTGTGCGCGCGCGATCGATAAAGAGTCCCATCGAATTTGTGTGTGCCCACGTCAAAGATATAGAGTGGCTGGCCTACTGGAACGTGAGAGGGGACAGGTGGAGTTTGTCTCTGTGGCATGGATACCTACCTACAGCGCTCGACTATCATCTATGGTGGGGGGGGGCAACTATAGAGGTACAATGGATGGTATATGTGTGGAGGAGGAGAGAGGCCTACCTCATGTATTAAGGGAGATTGATTTACCTCATGTATTAAGGGAGATCGATCGGCATCCATGCATATGTGTAGGAGAGGAATAAGGTTGGGAGAGAGACAAAGCTAGAGTGTTGGAGGGGGGGTAGTGGAGTTGCTTCTAACAAATGGTGGGATAGGCTTGCTAGACAAACGGAGGGCACGCCTGCAATATCAATAAGAGAGGGGATGGATGCCTGTCTGTGCACGTGCATGTGAGAGACGGGTTAGAAGGCATGCATGAATGATGAGGGGGATGATATGGCTGTGGTGAGCAGACGTAACTACATAGGAAGATCAATCACCCTTTGTCAGAGAAAGGAGAGACATAACTTGTGAGGTACGTCGGTCGATGGGGGGGAATAGTTAAAGTCGACCTAGGTATATGTTGGGAGATCGTTCGGTATACATGCATGTGTGTGTTAGATGCAAATGAGGCACATGGAGAAGGATAGAGAGAGAGGGATGCATTTAGGAGGTGGTGCAAGAGGCATACTATATCGAGGGGGAAGGAGTGTGCGAGTACGAGATCGATGAAAAGAGTGGTGGGAGTGAGGCATGGACGATGATAAGAGAAGAGGGGAAACTTGTGTTTGTGCTAGGCACACTTGGCTAGAGAGGCATATCGATCGATGTGTGTCATAAAGAAGGAGCTGGGGGGCCTACACACACCGTGGGTGAACGACCTAAAGTGAAATGACGAATTTGCGCGATGGAGCTAGAGAATGCTGAGGGAGGGTGAGAGGGATGCGAGCGTGTGCATGCACGAGAGAAAGTTAGTGCTAGCTACAAAGATAAGAGGATTGTGTGGGTATAAAAGACGAATAGAGATCATACTTCATTATAAAAAGCGAATTCGGATATTTGAAGAATTTATCATAGTGTTTTAAACCAACACATGTGTGAAAATATATAACGATGATGCACATGGTGTGGTTATGAACATGTTATACTACATACAATTTATTTTATCTCTACTCTTATAAAAAACGGAGTTGTTGATGATGGTGTGCCTGCCATCCTGCAATATAGGCCGTCCGATTTATATCTTACGGATAGGAAGGAAACTATGGCAATTTTGAAAAAAGATACCCACACCCCTCTCCATATTTGCAAATTAGGCCTCCCCTTGATCATGTTGATGTTCTGTGGAATGCATGGGAATCTTGCTAGTACTACGTATAATATATAGAACATTGATTATAATTTGGGCTAATGTGTGGCTTTTGCAGCTTAGGTCTAAATACTTGTCATAATGTAGGGGGCGGGGCACTATACTTTGTGTGGTAAACACGGTGTACATATGGAACATGGTTTAGATTATGAATGTATAGTTAGTACATCAAATATACTATTATTTGGAATCAACATCAAGTGTATTCAAAAAATAGAATTCGAGTTCATGTAGTACACACAGTTCATATCTATCTCTATAGTAATCATGTGGTCTGTTATTAAGGTAATACGCGAATGATGGTTGAAGTTGGCAACAATCATGATCGTAGATTCTTATTGAAATAGAGAAACGAATTCAAATTCAGTTCGAATTGCAGCGGTAGTATAGACATTTGGAATGCACTAAAATGTTGGTATGAGTAGGTTACATGCATTATACAGCAAGCGAAATTTTTTAATTGGACATAACATGGATTCATACTCCCTCCTTCCATCTATATATGGCGTAATGCGTTTTTTAAGACCGCCTTTGACTATTGACAAGATTAATAGTACATGACATGCACAATGTGAAAATTATATCATTGAAAGCTCCTTTCACACACGAATTTAACGGTGTGCTTTGTGTAAGTTGCATGTCATATATTATTGCTCTAATATTTGGTCAAAGTTAGCATCGAAAAATGCATTAGTCCCTATTTAGATGGAAGTAGGGAGTATCTTTGAATAGCATTTGTATAGTAAAACGGGGCAAGACTCTCTCTTTGTGTGGTGTGAATAGTTTTATTTTTTTGTTTTCTTTTTGGTTGAGGGAAGTGCGAATTGATTTGGTACATACAAGTACAATATTACACGTTAAGCTTGTCCCTAAAATTCAACCCGCGCCTTTTTATATCCCAAAAGTTCAGATATCGTGCTCCCAAAACTGGCGCCTTCACAAGCCGCGCCTTGCTATCCCGAAGTTACAACGCACGTGAAAACTCCCTCCAGCTGCCAAATCCCGACATGCGAAATCCCGCATCTAACCCTGAGCCGAAAGGGCCGCTAGTTCAAATCGGTGGGGGGTACTTTTGTAACACACCCTACATTTTGAAGAAGCAGGTCCCTAAGTCATGGTTCACCCCCTCCCATCGCCCCCTTTTCGCCATTCGAAATTCTAGGCCGCCATAACCTCTTTGCTCCAGCCGCGAAACCCCACCCTCCTCCGTCCGCCACCTCACCGCTGCCCAGCCGGAGCCTCTTTCCTGACGACATCGTTCACCGCAACAGCTCGACGTCGCTCATCCACCTCCCCGGATGAGGATCTATTGTCCATCTCGTCGTCCCGTCGGTTCAGCCGCCCCATCCTCCACCTCCAAGGAGCTACTCCGACGATCGCCTCGTCTATCGCGGCTGCTCCATCCCCACAGCGTCGCCTTAACATGCTCCACCGGAACCGCAACATCCTCACTGAGGGAGTCCTGGACTAGGGGGTGTCCGGATAGCCGGACTATCATCATCGGCCGGACTCCAAGACTATGAAGATACAAGATTGAAGACTTCGTCCCGTGTCCGGATGGGACTTTCCTTGGCGTGGAAGGCAAGCTTGGCGATACGGATATGTAGATCTCCTACCATTGTAACCGACTCTATGTAACCCTAGCCCTCTCCGGCGTCTATATAAACCGGATGGCTTTAGTCCGTAGGACGAACAACCATTACAACAATCATACCATAGGCTAACTTCTAGGGTTTAGCCTCCTTGATCTCATGGTAGATCTACTCTTGTAATACCCACATCATCAATATCAATCAAGCAGGACGTAGGGTTTTACCTCCATCAAGAGGGCCCGAACCTGGGTAAAACATCGTGTCCATTGTCTCCTGTTACCATCCGCCTAGACGCAGAGTTCAGGACCCCCTACTCGAGATCCGCCGGTTTTGACACCGACATTGGTGCTTTCATTGAGAGTTCCTCTGTGTCGTCACCGATAGGCTTGATGGCTTCTTCAATCAACAACAACGCAGTCCAGGGTGAGACTTTTCTCCCCGGACAGATCTTCATGTTTGGCGGCTTCGCACTGCGGGCCAATTCGCTTGGCCATCTGGAGCAGATCGAAAGCTACGCCCCTGACCAACAGGTCAGGTTTGGAAGCCTAAACTTTACTGCCGACATCCGCGGAGACTTGATCTTCGATGGAGTCGAGCCACGGCCGAGTGCGCCGCACTGTCACGACGGGCATGATTTAGCTCTTCCACCGGACAGTACCCTGGAGGCCGCACACGAGTCCGCTCTGACCTATTGTTCGGAGCCAACCGTGCAGATCGAGGACAGGTGGCTGGACACTGCTTCAGGGGCTGCGACTTCTACGGCGATGGAGCCGAACACTGACCTTGTCCTTTGCAAAGCTCGTGACTCCGAGGTGCCGGACTCCTCGCCGGACTCCAGACCTCCTGCGCCCCTGCCAATCGAATCTGATTGGGCGTTGATCATGGAGTTCACCGCTGCGGACATCTTTCAGCACTCACCCTTTGGCGACATCCTGAATTTGCTAAAGTATCTCTCATTATCTGGAGAGCCCTGGCCGGACTGCGGTCAGGATGGTTGGGATGCGGACGACAAAGAAATTCAAAACCCACCCACCACCCACTTTGTAGCCACTGTCGACGATCTAACCGACATGCTAGACTACGACTCCGAAGACATCGACGGTATGGACGACGATGCCGGAGACGACCAAGAGCCAGCGCCTATCGGGCACTGGAAGGCCACCTCGTCATATGACATATACATGGTGGACACCCCAAAGGAAGGGAATGGCAAAGGAACAACAGAGGAAGACCCCTCCAAGAAACAGCCGAAGCGTCGACGTCAGCGGCGCCGCTCTAAATCTCGCCACAGCAAGAATGGCGATTCCGGCACCGGAGATAACAATACCCCAGACAGTGCCGAAGACAACCCCCACCAGCAAGATTCAGCGCAGGAAGACGGAGATGCCAGCCCGCACAAGAGGGCGGCAGACGAAGAGGTAGAGGACGATAATTACATGCCTCCCTCTGAAGACGAGGCAAGCCTCGACGACGACGAATTTGTCGTGCCTGAGGATCCCGTCGAACAAGAGCGTTTTAAATGCAGGCTTATGGCCATAGCCAATAGCCTCAAGAAAAAGCAACAGCAGCTTAGAGCTGATCAAGATCTGCTAGCCGACAGATGGACGGAAGGCCTGGCGGCCGAAGAGCATGAGCTCGAACGCCCCTCCAAACGCTACCCCAAACGCAAGTTGCTCCCCCGATTAGAGGAGGAGGCATATAAAACTGCGTCACCAGAGCACAATACGGCTGACAGGCCACCTCGTGGCCGCGACAGAGAGGCTTCTAGGCCCTTCACTAGAACCGTGCCCCGGTATCGCCCGAACAGCACAAGGCCACAGGGGAACGCTCCGGACTTGCGAGAAATATTGGAGGATAAGGCAAGGCAATCAAGATCGATCTACGGATCGCGTGGGCGCCCCACGACCCATGACGACTACCGTCGCGCCGGATACAGTAAGTCCGGCCGGGCCGAACACATCAGACAAAACTCGTTGGAGCTTCATCGAGATATAGCCCAATACAGAGGCGCCGCACACCCACTATGCTTCACAGACGAAGTAATGGATCATCAAATCCCCGAAGGGTTTAAACCCGTAAATATCGAATCCTATGATGGCACAACAGACCCCGCGGTTTGGATCGAAGACTATCTTCTTCATATCCACATGGCCCGCGGCGATGATCTTCATGCGATCAAATACCTCCCACTCAAGCTCAAAGGACCAGCTCGGCATTGGCTTAATAGCTTGCCAGCAGAATCAATCGGATGTTGGGAGGACCTGGAAGCCGCATTCCTTGATAACTTCCAGGGCACGTATGTGCGACCACCAGACGCTGACGACCTAAGCCACATAATTCAGCAGCCAGACGAATCGGCCAGACAATTCTGGACACAGTTCTTAACAAAGAAAAACCAAATCATCGACTGTCCGGACGTTGAGGCCCTCGCGGTCTTCAAACATAACATCCGCGATGAGTGGCTTGCCTGGCACCTGTGGCAGGAAAAGCTGAAATCCATGGCAGCCCTCACATCACTCATGACCCGCTTCTGCGCGGGAGAGGACAGCTGGCTAGCTCGCAGCAACAACCTCAGCAAAAAATCCGGCAGTCCGGATACCAGGGATCGTAATGGCAGGCCGCGTCGCAGCAAAAATAAACGCCGCATTAACGGCGACAACAACAAGGATACGGCAGTCAACGCCGGATTCATAGGCTCCAAACCCGGTCAACGGAAGAAGCCATTCAAAAGAACTACTGCGGGTCCATCCAATTTGGACTGAATACTCGACCGCTCTTGCCAGATACATGGCACCCCCGAAAAGCTAACTAATCACACCAACATGGATTGTTGGGTATTCAAGCAGGCAGGCAAGTTAATCGCCGAAGACAATGACAAGGGGCTGCATAGCAACGACGAGGAGGAGACCCGGCTGCCGAATAGCAGAGGACAGAAGGGGTTCCCCCCACAAGTGCGGACGGTAAACATGATATACGCAACCCACATACCCAAGAGGGAGCAGAAGCGTGCACTTAGGGACGTATATGCGATAGAGCCAGTCGCCCCAAAGTTCAATCCATGGTCCTCTTGCCCAATCACTTTCGATCGAAGGGACCACCCCACCAGTATCCGCCATAGCGGGTTCGCCGCATTGGTTTTAGACCCAATCGTCGACGGATTTCACCTCATCAGAGTTCTGATGGATGGCGGCAGCAGCCTGAACCTGCTTTATCAGGACACAGTGCGCAAAATGGGCATAGACCCCTCAAGGATTAAACCAACAAAGACGACCTTTAAAGGCGTCATACCAGGTGTAGAGGCCAACTGTATGGGCTCAGTCACACTGGAAGTGGTCTTTGGATCCCCGGATAACTTCTGAAGCGAGTTATTAATCTTCGACATAGTTCCGCTCCGCAACGGCTATCATGCTTTGCTCGGACGGACCGCGTTTGCAAAGTTCAACGCGGTACCGCACTACGCATACCTCAAGCTCAAGATGCCAGGCCCTCGAGGAGTCATCACGGTCAACGGGAACACTGAGCGCTCCCTCCGAACGGAGGAACATACAGCGGCCCTCGCAGCAGAAGTACAATGTAGCCTCTCAAGGCAATTCTCGAGTCCAGCCGTTAAGAGATCGAACACGGCCAAGCTCGCCCGAAGTAACCTACAACAAGACCACCTGGCGCGTTCCGAGCACGCGTAGCAATGCGGCCCCAACCCTAGCCCTTGCAAGATCGCACGACTAGTCCTTCGCGTACATCATTACGCTCTGGAGATACGATGGGCATAGGGGAAGGGGCACGACCACGACAGGCCCAGAATGCGGCTCAACCACATCAGGGGCTCCCAAGTGTGTCATTTTCCTTCTTTTTCTTTTATTACTTTTTCTTACCTACAGGACTCCGTTCACCAGAGGCCTTGTCCGGCAGTAGACCGGCCGAACTCACGATGCAACAGCCAGGGAAGGAAAAAGGCTGCAACGAATACTCAGGTGGCCTCCCTTACGAGCATTACCTCTACCTTATAAGCCACTCCGCAGCCTACCCCTGGAGGGGGACATGTTTAATAGTCCTGTTCCTTGCTTATCGCACTATTTGTATCATTCTGCATTCATAGCAGTACCTTTTGAATAAAACAATGCAGCACCTTTTTGCTTCTAATTGCATTTCTTTCTTATACATGTGTTCATTTACGGCATGTTGCATCCGTACATTTTGGTACAGCTAAAAACACCAGGGGCTTAGGTTCCCCAGATCTTGGTGTGATAAGTCCGAACACTTTCACAAGTGCGGCACCCCGAACTTATAGCATTATATGCATCAGCTCCGAATCATGTCTTGGGTCAATAGTTGGGTTTGCCCGGCTCCCATGTTTTGGTACCTTACGTTCCGTTATATCGGCTAAGGTAGCACTGGGAGAACCACTGCGATTGCGCCCCAGTTGAGCTGGGTTAACGCCTCAGTGGAGAAAGCTAAAACTGACCGTCATAATGAGGCGAGAGCTGGTCGCTGTTCGAGAGGTTTTTTCGAGTCCCTAAAGACTTATGCTACTTAGAGCGAGGAGCCGACTAACTGTCCGGCCCAGGCGTGGATAGCACCCCGAATTCGGCCTTCTGAACACTAGGGGCTTTGCCAAAATTTAAAATTATAGAATTCTATGGCTAAGTGAGAGTGTTCAAGCATTATAAGTCCGATTGCCTAGTTCGTTGTGTTGAGCGCCTCCCTAGATGGACCCAAATATGGGAACAAGAGTGCTCAAATTTATCCCGAACACCCCAGCACTCGTGGCATGGGGGCTGAAGCCGACGACTTGCCATCTCTTAGATTTGATAAACAGATGAACAGAAGGTAATATTTTAAATAAACAAGCGTTGCTTAGCGCATATGAACAAAGTTTTCTGCGCACAGGATAACAAAATATGAGTCTACTCAAATATTACATTATTGGGGCACTCACCCGCAATAGTGCGGGCACCCTTCAGGACACTCTTGTAATACATCTCCGGCGTGCGATACTCCTTGCCCGGCGGTGGCGCGTCCGTCACAAGCTTCTCAGCATCCATCTTGCCCAGTGCACGTTAGCATGGGCAAGGGCCCGACGGGCACCTTCAATACAGGTGGATCGCTTGATGACGTCCACCCATGGACACGCATCCACCAACCGCCGCACCAGGCCAAAGTAGCTCCCAGGCATGGCCTCATTGGGCCACAGCCGAACTATGAGGCCCTTCATGGCCTGTTCGGCCACCTTGTGGAGCTCGACCAGCTGCTTCAGCTGGTCACTAAGGGGCACCGGATGTCCGGCCTCAGCATACTGAGACCAGAAGACCTTCTCCGTCGAGCTCCCCTCCTCGTCCTGGTAGAAAGCGGCAGCTTCAGACATGCTGCGGGGCAGACCTGCGAATGCTCCTGGAGAGCTCCGAATTCGGGTAAGTAACAGGTAATTTACATTCACATGCTTGCTTTGCATGAAAAATGCCTTACCCGATGCTATTTTCTTCGACGCCTCAATCTCCTGAAGGGCCTTGTAGGCTTCGGCCTTAGTGGCTTTGGCGCTCTCAAGAGCCGATGCAAGCTCGGACTCTCGAGTCTTCGAGTCACGCTCCAAACTCTCATGTTTTTTCATGAGAGCTTGGAGCTCTTGCTGCACCTCCGCCACCCGCGCCTCGTGCTTTTCTCGCTCGGTGCGCTCCGCGGCCGCGTTACGTTCGGCCACGGACACCGCCTCCTTCAGGGCTGCCACCTCGTCTGTGGCCCCTGTAATACCCACGTTATCCTTGTCATTTTTCTGGCAACCAAATCCTTTTCTGTAAGGTACATTTTTAAGGTGCTACTCACCTTCTTTGTCCTCGAGCTGCTTCTTGGCACGGCCGAGCTCGTTCTCGGACCGCTCGAGGTTTTCCTTTAAAGCATTGACCTTCGTAGTCAATGCGGTGGAGGTCAGCAGTGTAGCCTGCAATCCCATATTGGCATATTTTTTAGGACTCCTGCGTGTATCTTTTTAGATCCTCAGTCCGGATTTTCTTTCCGAACACCGAACCGAGCATCAGGGGCTACTGTCTATGCGGTACTATTTTACATATATTAAACATTCTTACCTCGAAGCCTGATAGAAGGCTGCTACAGGCTTCGGTTAGCCCGCTTTTGGCGAGCTGGACCTTCTAAATCACCGCACTCATGACAGTGCGGTGTCCTTCCTCGATGGAATCGCCGTCGAGCGCCTCCAACAAGTTATCCGGCGCCTCCGGTTGGATGGAGGCCGCCGGCGCCACGGTCTTGCCCTTACGAAGGGGCCGCCCGCCGGACTCCGGAACCACTATGGGTTCCGGTATGGAGTCCGGCGCGAAGTCCGGGAGGTCGCCCTGTGCCACCTCCGGGTCCTCCTCCTCTGGATGGGCCCCTCTCTAGGATCCCACCTCGACATCGTCAGTGTCATGGGGAGAGGAGGCGGTTGGAAGTGAGGTACTATTCACATCCGACGAACCCAAGGACCCACTCGACGAAGCGGGAAGATCGTCCTTGGGTGGACTACATGGTTGTATGCGGCGTTAGAAAGACACCAAGTGGCAAAAAGAAAAATCATGAAGTCATTCGGGAGTCCGGATACTTACGATTTCGCCAGGGGCTTGGCCCTTGAAGGCCAATCCTCGTCGCCGTCGCCGGCGTTGGCGGAACAGTCCGGGGGAAGAGTCTTTCCCCTCTTGGACCCTTCGGCCTCCCCAGCCAGGGAGGCCTTCCTTTTCTTCCCTTCCCCCGCTGGGGAAGGGGCCTTTTTCTTTTCCTCCTCCTTGGGGGAGGAGTCCGCCTCGGAGTCATCGGACACCTGAAAACGGGAACTCTTTCGAGTACCCGTGGCCTCCTTCTTGGCCTTCTTCTCCGGCACCACATGGGGTGCCAGAACCAGCAGCCCCGCTAGACGGGCATCTACGGGGTCTTCTGGCAGGAGAGCCGGACAGATAGTCTGCTCAGCCTTCTTCAGCCAGTCCTGTCAAAGGAAAGGGGAGATTAGATCCCGCATAGGGTCAAACTATGGAAAACAAGTGCCCTGTAGAGGGTAGAATCACTTACCTCGTCAGCCGGACGCTGCGAGCAAAATCCGCGATCTTCAGTAGCTGATGCGGGAGCTTCGGCGCCCTTGAAAAGCACCTTCCAGGCATCTTTGTACCTAGTGTCGAAGAGCCTACTCAAGGTTTGGTGCTGTGCCGGATTGAACTCCCATAGTTTAAAGGCCCGTTGTTGGCACGGGAGAATCCGGCGGATGAGCATGACTTGGACCACGTTGACAAGCTTGAGCTTCTTGTTCACCAGCTTCTGGACGCAGGCTTGGAGTCCGGTCAGCTCCTCCGAATCACCCCAAGTCAGGCCACTCTCCTTCCAAGAGGTGAGCCGCGTGGGGATTCCAGATCTGAATTCGGGGGCCGCTACCCATTTAGGGTCACGCGGCTCGGTGATGTAGAACCACCCCGATTGTCATCCCTTGATGGTTTCCACGAAGGCGCCCTCGGGCCAGATGACGTTGGGTATCTTACCCACCATGGAACCTCCGCACTCCGCTTGATTCCCCATCACTACCTTCGGCTTGACATTGAAGGTCTTGAGCCACAAGCCGAAGTGGGGCTGGATGCAGAGGAAGGCCTCGCACACGATGATAAACACCGAGATGTTGAGACTGAAGTTTGGCGCCAGGTCATGGAAATCTAGTCCGTAGTAGAACATGAGCCCCCGGACAAAGGGGTGAAGTGGAAAGCCCAGTCCGCGGAGGAAATGGGGAAGGAAACCCACCCTCTCATGGGGCTTGGGGATGGGGATGAGCTGCCCCTTGTCGGGGAGACGGTGCGCGATGTCACTGGACAGGTATCCGGCGCCGCGCAGCCTTTCAATGTGCCCCTCCGTGACGGAGGAGGCCATCCACTTGCCTCCCGCTCCGGACATGGCTGGAGAAGGTCGAGGTGAGATTTGCAGGCTTGGGCGCTGGAGCTCAAGTGTGCGAAGATGGATAAGCAAAGGAGGAAGAAGGCGTAGGTAAGGAGGTGGATCCTTATCCCTTATATATGGGCGGACGAAGACTATGCGTCCCCACTGGCCTGGTAAAACTCGCTTATCTCCCAAGCGCCACAATCAGTGGCGCGGTTGGGTTACCCACGTCCGTATTGATGAGAATCCCGGAATAAGGGGAACACGATCTCTGCTTCGACAAGACGTGCCAAGGAAACCGCTTCGCTAAACGCGCTGAGGTGGTATAATAAAAACGAATCAAGTAAAGGCTTGGTAGTGGTGTGGCGTCACGCCATGAAGTACGTCAGTAGATTGAGCTTGTGTAAATATTATTCTCTCTACGGTGGAATGTGGAATTTATTTTGCAGAGCCGGACACTATCCTGGTGTTCATAATCTTCTACAAACTATTCGGAGAAGGAACCCGCCTTGCAATGCCGAAGACAATATGCGCGCCGGACTAGTCGTCATTGAAGCCTGGTTCAGGGGCTACTGAGGGAGTCCTGGACTAGGGGGTGTCCGGATAGCCGGACTATCATCATCGGCCGGACTCCAAGACTATGAAGATACAAGATTGAAGACTTCGTCCTGTGTCCGGATGGGACTTTCCTTGGCGTGGAAGGCAAGCTTCGCGATACGGATATGTAGATCTCCTACCATTGTAACCGACTCTATGTAACCCTAGCCCTCTCTGGTGTCTATATAAACCGGATGGCTTTAGTCCGTAGGACGAACAACCATTACAACAATCATACCATAGGCTAGCTTCTAGGGTTTAGCCTCCTTGATCTCATGGTAGATCTACTCTTGTAATACCCACATCATCAATATCAATCAAGCAGGACGTAGGGTTTTACCTCCATCAAGAGGGCCCGAACCTGGGTAAAACATCATGTCCATTGTCTCCTATTACCATCCGCCTAGACGCACAGTTCGGGACCCCCTACTCGAGATCCGCCGGTTTTGACATCGACACTCACCGACTCCTCGGATGAAGCCGAGGTCTACTCGGCGCCACCAAAGAGGTTGTACACTCATCGTATTGCACCTTCTCCTTAACTCGACCTTCCAACGTCGACGGTGCTCCATCCCGCACCCCCATGGAGCGGCTACCTTAAAGCTGGCGCTGCGAGCGACATCTCCATGGCGGCTCTCCCCTAGTGCGAGGCCCCTTCAGCGGCAGCGACCATACCGGCCGGATCTGCTACTGCTGCTCTGGCTCTCGCTCGCTTGCTCGTGCTGCTGTTGCTGCTCCGACTCTCGCTCAATCGCTCGCTCACCCAGCTGCTGCTGCTCTGGCTCTCGCTCGCTCGCTCGCGCTGCTGCTGCTGCTCTCCCCCTCGCTCGTGCTGCTGCTCTGCTCTGATTAAGCTACACTTTAGTCGACTGAATCGACTTTTGGGTCAGTGGATTTTCAGGGGGTGGGGGTGGGGCTCGCCGGAGGTAAGGAAGGACCACCCGTAGCGCGGACGGGGGCTCGCCGGAGAGGCACTGTCGGTGGGAAATGACACCTATGGGATCATAAGAATCCCTACTACGGTTGCGGGGCACGGGGTTGTGAGAAGAGCAGGATTAGCAATTGGCACAAGAATCATTTACCCAGGTTCGGGCCGCGAGGATGTGTAAAACCCTAGTCCTGCTTGGTGGATGTATTGAGTGTTCTTGAGCTCTCGAACTAGATACGGATGCGGTGTGGTTCAAAAGAGCTGAATCCTTTTGCCTGTATGCCATGGGCCTCCTTTTATAGGCGGAAGGGGCTGCCACAGTGGCACACAGGAGGTGGAAAGAGCCTATAGTGCTGCGAGGTTATCCCTCGTATTACAGGACAAGACGCATTTAATGCGTGGCTTAGGTGTCCCTTCACTTTATCAGGGACGGGAGCGAGGCCCATCCTGTCCGTCGCCGCTCCTCCTCGCTTCGACACGTGCCCTAGTCAGCGATGCATGCGGTGCCATGTAGGCAGGAAAGCAGCTGAGCTGGCGCGATGGTGGAGCCTCCACGAAGATCTGCATGCCGCCACGCAGGTGTGCGCTGAGTTGGCCTGGAAGCTGCACGTTGCCACGCAGGTGCCTGCCCAGCTGGCTAGGCTGGCAACTGCATGCGAACGGTGACGGGGATATGGTTGGTGCGGGCCTGGCAGTGGCCCTGCTATCGCCTCTGGCAAGGGTCTTGTCGGGTGGCCTTGCAAGGGTCTTGTCTAGTGGCCCGGCAAGGGTCTTGCCATGGCGCGCTGGCGTCCCCGGCAAGGATCTTGCCAGGGGTCTTGTGGGTTTCTTCGGTAAGGATCTTGGTGAGGATTGTTGCCTCTTAACCCACATCTGATCTTGAGCATTCTGCACGCCACCATGGAGGTGCCTCCTGAGCCCTGGCCCAACGTGGTCATTGGTGTTAGAGACCGTGGCTCAAGGGTGGCTCGCTCCGCTGGTGTGGGCGAGCTACCCCGGCAAGGGGCTTGTCGGGGCTGCAGAGGTTGCCCCGGCAAGGGCCTTGCCGGGGAAACCTGCTTCGCTCGTCTGCACTTTGTGGCCTTGGTCCTTGATGTTGCATTGTTTGTCTCGTGCCTTCGACTTCTCTCCAACTTCCCTCCTTTGCCCTGCTATGTGTGGCCATGGCGCGTAGCTCTGACTGCCCGTGCACAAGTAAAGGGGTCAAAAGGAGAGCCCCTACTTTTGTACACCGACAGGAGCCCCCGGGCCTGGGCCATACATAAACACGACACGTTGTTGGGCCAGGCTCAGAATGGTGTGCAGGCAGGCGGGGCGGATTTTACCGTGGTAACTGTTCCGTCTGCTGCGCTTCCTCATGACCTGCGTTGAACGCGCGGCGTGGAGGTTGTGCACGCGTGTGTGACGGAAGCATGCTAGCGTCATCTTGTGGTGGACAGTAAAGAGGCGGCAGGGCCGCTGCTCATTTACTGCCCTCACTTGGGAAACGTCGCTCCACGCGTCCCACTGCACCCAACCCTTGCGCCACGTTTGTTGCATGCATGATGCAGAGCGAATTACAGGCGCATGGGATGCGGGAAGCAATGCGCGCGTGTGGGTCGATTCCCACACGCCTTCTATGGAGCGGGGAGGGTGGTCTTCGGCCCCGCTCGCTGTCACTTCAACAGGCCGGATTGGCCGAGCCTCGCCCCCGCCCATTTATAAAGAGGGGAGCGGGAGGAACGGCGCCTCTCAATCCTTCATCATCTGCCTCTCCCCATTCCCGCTTCCTCCTTTCTTCTGTCATGGCGAGGGGGCATG
Organism: Triticum dicoccoides; assembly: GCF_002162155.2. Taxonomy (NCBI): domain Eukaryota; kingdom Viridiplantae; phylum Streptophyta; class Magnoliopsida; order Poales; family Poaceae; genus Triticum; species Triticum dicoccoides. Next base: position 535,412,179 of record NC_041383.1, on the reverse strand, counting down.
GCGACGCTTCATCGGTGGCGGCGAGGGTCTCGGCTAGATAACGCATCGCTCCTCCCCAAGAGCTCATAGTGGCGGAGCCGGCCGCTAGAGGGAGGGAGAGGGGGCGAGGTCAAGGCCGTTGTGGTGCTCGAGGGAGAGGAGGATGGGGTGGCAGATCAGCTTCGCCTCCGCCAGCGGCCCCTCCTTTGATGGAGGGCCATGTTGGGGACAACCCTTGTGAATTCTTCATCAGGCTGCGCCAGCCGCCGCGCCGTCGTGTTTGCCTCCCGACTCCATTTGCGCGGGAGATGGAGCTGGATCCGCCGTAGGCGTTGCGGCTGCATATGAGGGGTTGCGGGAACAGCGGTACATGGGCCAACGTCGAGTTCCCCGCCCCTCATGTCATGTATCTCCGCCGAGGGTGGAAAACTTTCGCTCGCATCCACAGCTTGACGGAGGGGCTCACTCTTCATTTCAAACTAATGGAGGGTGGCCTCCTCTCCGTCAAGACCTTCGGGCACTTCGGGACTCGCATAAGGTGCTGCGTGGAGAGCTCTTCTGACAATGAGGATTCCTCCTCAAGCGAGAGTGGCGAGGAAGAAAACGGCAACGACGACGAGGGTAGCGGGCGGCAGGATGACGGGTCCGACTAGGCATCGGGCGCCGCTCCGGGCGGCACCGGCGACCCCATCATCCGTGTCGCCGGCTCCTTGAACTTCTCGGGGTCGTCTCCTCGGGCGGCTGGCGTTGGGAGGTCGCAGAAGAGGAAGAGGGCGAGCGGCAAGGCCGTCAAGTCAGAGTACGCGGGCACCGACGCCTTCGTCGCGTATTGACGTCCTGCCGCCTCGTCTTCGAGCTCTTCCTCCAGCGCCGCCATCACCATCCAGCCTTTGGACGGCCACCGAGATGTTCTCTTGGTGTCTTCTGTCGTTCGTAGCTCGCCTCGGTGCCCGTTTTGCCCTTCTGCTTTCTTGTTTCATTTCCTGAGTAGAGGGACAAGAAAGGGATTACGGGCACCTTATCTCTTTTTAGCCTTGTAAGCCTTCGGGCCTTTGTTAACTTTAAACTTTTAATCCCCTTGCTCGTGTTTTTCATTTCGTATGAACTGTACCTGTATGGGATGTTTTTAATGAAAAAGGGATGTTTGCCGGGTTTTTCGTTCGTGGGTGGAACCCACGATAAGGAGCGAATCCTCGTTATTTTTTAAGATAAACGTTTTTTCGCCTGGCAACAGGCCTTGCCGTCCCCCACTTCACTCGACCTTTCTCACGCCCTTGGCGGAGATAGGGATGAGGTGGGCTTAGGCTCCTCGTTTCATTTCCTTGCTGCCGCGACTACGACCAAATTTGGCCCCAGGAGATAGTCCTAGGGTACGGAAAGAGGGGAGCACGGTAGCCTAGGGATAAAACGAGGTCTCACATATCCCAGTCCATAACGAAATGCATGATAGAGGATAGAAGACTTATCTGGATCTGCAACCCCCGGCAACCTTGGCTTGCCGCGGATGGATCCTTGTTCTTGCAGCCTCCGGCAACTTTAGCTTGCCGGGGGCCGGACGCTGGTCCGTCCCCTTTGTTCGAAAATAGCTCGGCAAGAATACTTATGTGCTCCGCGAACCAAAGAAGACAGAGAAGAACAGAGAGATGTGCACTCGACCTCTAAGCTAGGGGTTAGCCGCCGCCAAGCACTATCAACCCTAACCAAGGAAGCGGCTCGACCTAGCATGCATGCTATAACTTAGGGCGCCAGTGCTTCGTTTATTTATGCTCAGGGTCTGCACCTGGCTTTGTACAAAGGATTACATGCCTTGCCGGCAAGGCTTGTACAAAAGGGTGGCTTGCCCGGAGGCCCGGCAGCCGCGCCTTATGGGTAAAACTTGCGGAGATGCTCGATGTTCTAGGAGTTACTCACTGGGATGGCATCTTCGGTCTCCAGCCGGACAGCGTCGGGCTTGGTGACTCGTGTTACCCGATAAGGGCCTTCCCACTTTGGCATCAACTTGTTGGAATTCTTGGCCGACTGAATGTGCCAAAGAACAAGGTTGCCTTCCTCAAAGCTCCGGGCATGAACCTTGCGGCTATGGTAGCGGCGCAAGGCTTGCTGGTAGCGTGCTGCTCTCACAGCCGCCCGGAGACGATCTTCCTCAAGGAGCATCACGTCATCTTGCCGCAATTGCTCTTGCTCAAGCTCATCATAAGCAAGCACTCGAGGTGACCCGTATATGAGTTCCATGGGGAGAAATGCTTCTGCCCCGTAGACCAGGGCAAAGGGTGTCTGGCCGGTGGCTTGATTTGGCGTCGTTCTAATCGACCAAAGAACCGTTGGCAACTCATCAATCCAGCGCCTTCCACTCTTGCGCAGCCTATCAAAAGTCTTCGTTCTTAAGCCTCTCAGAACTTCAGCATTTGCTCTCTGCGCTTGGCCGTTGCTCCATGGATGTGCCACGGAAGCAAAACAGACCCTACTGCCGAGATCCTCAATGTATTGCATGAAGGCATGGCTTGTGAACTATGTGCCGTTGTCGGTGATGATCCTGTTGGGTACACCAAAATGGCACAGTAGTCCCTCAAAGAACTTGAGGACTGACTGCACCGTCACCTTCCTCACTGCTTCCACCTATGGCCACTTTGTGAACTTGTCGATTGCAACGTACAAGTACTCAAAGCCCCCGACAGCATGGGGGAAGGGGCCCAATATGTCGAGCCCCCAGACCGAGAAGGGCCAGGAGAGAGGGATAGTTTGAAGGGCTTGAGCTGGTTGATGAAGCTTCTTCGAATGGAACTGGCATGCTTCACACTTGGTTACTAGTGCCATCGCATCCTGGAGGGCGGTGGGCCAGAAGAAACCTTGCCGAAAAGCCTTGCCGGTGAGGGCCCTCGACCCTATGTGGGAGCCACATATGCCTCCATGTATCTCTGCCAACAACTTTAGTCCTTCCTCCCGGGAGGTGCACTTCAATTTCACCCCATTTGGTATTTTTCTGTACAATATGTTATCAACGAATTGGTACAGAGCAGACCGGCGGGCTACTCTTTCTGCCACTTCCTGCTCCTCAGGAAGCTCTCCTTTTTGGAGGAATCGGACGGTGTGTTGTGCCCATGCCGGAGCCTGTGGCTCGATGACAAGGACAAAAGCCATCTCTTCTGCCACGAGAGCGGCTGTCTCTATGGCCATGACTGAGGTCCTGCCGGAGTCGGTTGCCCCGCGGCAGGATCGGCATCCACGGCAACATCTTCGCCAGCGGCTCCGGGGATCTCGGTGGGGAAGTACTTGCCGAAGCCTAGCTTCCTACGCTTGTTCTGCCCGGTTGACGGTTCGACGGATGGTTGAGTTAACTAAAGCACAAATGTACCAGGTTCCACAGGTAGCTTGAGGGCAGCGTGCTTTAACAGGTAGTCTGCAATGTCGGTCTCCGCCCGAGGGACATGCTCCGCTTGTATACCATCAAAGCGCTCCTCCAGTTTCCTCACCTCATCTACGTAAGCTTCCATCAACATGATTTGGTAATCTTTGTTGATCTGCCTAACGACAAGCTGTGAGTCTCCCCTGACGATGAGCCTGTTCACTTCGAGGTCCGCCGCGATCCTGAGACCGGCAAGCAAACCCTCATACTCGGCGGTGTTGTTAGTTGACATCTCTCGGGGGAAGTGCATCTGGATGACATACTTGAGGTGCTCTCCGGTGGGCGCGACAAGAAGCACACCAGCACCGGCGCCTTGCAGCGAGAAGGCACCATCAAAGTACATGATCCAGTTGTGGATCGTTTCCTTGCCGGGGAGAGTGGTCTCATGCACCTCTTTGTCGGGCGTCGTGGTCCATTCTGCAACAAACTCCGCCAAGACTCTGCTCTGAATCGTCGAGGTACTTTTGAATTTTAAACCGAAACTTGACAACTCCAGGGCCCATTCCACGATCCTCCCTGTTGCATCTGGGTTATGCAGTATCCGCTGCAATGGGAGGCGGGTGACCACCGTGATCTCATGCGCTTGGAAGTAATGGCGCAGCTTCCTCGAGGCCATAAGGAGGTCAAAGAGCAGCTTTTGCACACCTGAGTACCTCGACCTAGCCCCTGCAAGAGGGAGCCGACGAAGTAAACAAGGTGCTACATCATTAATTCTTTTGCGCCACTTCACCCGGTCGCGTGGACCCTGTTGCACTGGCGTCAGCCCCCGCCGGGGACTCAGTCTTGCTGGGACCGAGCCCTGCCGGGGAGGGTTCCGGCTCGCCATCCGTTGACTCTGCTGCTGCCGCCGCCTCTTCGTCGACCTCTCTCTGTGCCACTAGCGCAGCGCTAACCACCTGATTTGTCGCCGCTAGATACATCAGCAACGGTTCTGTTGTTTGGGCGCAACCAGCACCGGGGTAGAGGAGAGGTACTTCTTCAAATCTTGCAGCGCTGCTTCGGCCTCTGGGGTCCACTCCACTGGCCCCGTTTTCTTCAAGATCTTGAAAAAAGGTAGGGCACGCTCTGCTGACTTGGAGATGAATCGGCTCATGGCGGCAACGCAGCCAATGAGCCGACGCACGTCCTTGATCCGTTTGGGTGCCTCAATCTACTGGATGGCCTTGATCTTCCTGGGTTTGCTTCAATCCTGCACTGGGACACAAAGAACCCGAGAAGCTTGCCAGACGGAACACTGAAGACACACTTCTCAGGGTTCAATTTGAGGTTGATCTTGCGCAGGTTTGCAGATGTTTCCTCCAGATCTTGCACAAGTGTTGCCTTGTCCTTGGTTTTGACCACTATGTAATCCATATAAGCTTCCATATTTCTATGTAGCCGGGGCTCAAAACCAATTTGGACCGCTCTTGCAATGGTTGAGCCAGCACTCTTCAACCCGAAAGGCATCCGTAAAAAGCAATACGTACCAAATGGGGTGATGAATGTTGTCTTCTCCTCGTCCTCTTTTGTCATGAAGATCTGGTGGTATCCTGAGTAGGTGTCGAGGAATGATAACAGGTCACACCCAGCTGTGGAGTCAACAATCTGGTCGATGTGCGGTAATGGGAAGGGGTCCTTTGGACAAGCCTTATTGATGTCTGTGTAATCAATAACCAGTCTCCACTTCCCGTTTGCCTTGCACACCACTACCGGATTGGCCAACCACGTCGGATGGAGTACTCCTCTTACCAAGCCCGCCGCCTCTAGTTTTCTGATCTCCTCCGTCATGAACTCATGCCTTTCTAGAGCTTGCTTCCTGACCTTCTGCTTGACGGGCCGTGCATGAGGACAGACAGCAAGATGGTGCTCAATCACATCCCTGGGAACGCCAGGGATGTCGGAGGCTTGCCATGTAAACACATCAACATTCGCCCACAAGAAAGTGACGAGCTCGCTTTCCTATTTGCTATCGAGGGTGGAGCTTATGGTGAAAGCTCCCCCCGAACCATCCTCCTTGATGGGCACCTTGTTGGTCCCTGGTGGTGCAGCTCTGGACTTCTTGCTCTTGTCGGCGGAGCTCTCTGGCACTTCCTCAACGGGAGCACAACACCCCGAAGAAGTGCGCTTGCCGCAGTAGGTGCGAGGGGTCTCGCCGATCTTCTTCCCTCCCGGGGCTTCGTCGGCAGGACCAGGTGCCTTGGCGGCAGCTGCTGCAACTGCTTCCCGGTAGAGTTGGTCAGCGCAAATAACCACATCTTTCTTGTCGGAGGGGACGGTGATGATGTTCATCGGCCTGGGCATCTTCAGCACGTTGTAGGCGTAATGTGAAGCCGCCATGAACTTGGCTAGTGCCGGGCGGCCGAGGATCCCATTGTAGGGCAAGGGGATCTTGGCTACATCGAAGATAATCCTCTCTGTCCCGTGGTTCAGCTTGCCTCCGAACGTCACGGGCAACATGACCTTTCCCTTCGGCTGGCTCCTCCCCGGGTTGACCCCTTGGAACGTGCCCATCTCCTGGAGGTCTCCATCAGGGATTTGTAGCCTCTTGATCACAACGTGCGAGATCAAGTTTAGACTGGCCCCGCCATCAACCAGCATCTTCGTCACCTTGAGGTTGCGGATTGTTGGCGAGACCAACAATGACAAGCACCCGACCGCAGTCGTGCGGTCAGGATGGTCCTCGGTGTCGAAGATGATAGGCGTGCTGGACCACCTCAGCAGCTCCCGTGCGTCGAGCGACGGCTCCACCGCTGTGATCTCACGCGCCCACTGCTTGAGCTGGCGGTGGGATGTATGCAGCGAGGCGCCACCATCAATGCACATGGCTTCTGTGGCTTTCTGGAACTCGTGGTCGCCGGACTCATTGTCCTCGTCATGATCATCATCTTCCTGCTTCTTGTCATGTCCCTGGGCGGGCCTCTCCTGCTGATTATCTTTGCCACGACGGCCTCCTTGGCCGCCATGCTTCTTGCCGGATCCTTTGGCACCCTCTTGACCCTTCTCCTTGTCCCGCCACTCATACTCGGCTTTCTGCTTCTCAACGAGCAGCTCCACCTGCCGGCAGTTTTGGAGATCATGGCCTTTGGTGCGGTGGATCTTGCAATACTGCTTGTCGAAGCCTCCTGGTTTGTCGGCAGCCGCCAAGGCCCGGCAAGCGGCACACCCGGCAACCTCCTTGCCGGGGTCACTTGCCTTGGGCTTCTTGGTGGCGCCGGTGTCGTCGGATCCCTCGACGGCAAGCACGGTCTTGCCACTGCGCTTCCTGTTATAGCACCAGCCCTTCTTCGCTGGGGTGGCGGTATCATCCGTGGAGTCGGTTTCCACGCCGGCGTCTTCGCCAGGGTACTTCCTTCCCTCTTCAGCGCGAGCGCATCGATCGGCCAGAACATAAAGTTCGGCCACATCCCTGACCTTGTTCATCGCCAGCTTTTCATGCATGTTACGATTGCACACATTCTGATGGAACGCATTGATCACGACGGCAGGATGAATGTCGGGGATGTTGTACTGCACCCGGCTGAACCTTTGGATGTACTTGCGCAAGTTTTCTCCTTCCTTCTGGGGGATGATATGCAAATCACTCGCCTGGCCATGAGCTTGGTGGCCTCCGGTAAAGACGCCAACAAACTCATGACACAGATTCGCCCAAGAAGAAATGGAGTCTACCGACAAGTGCATCAACAATGACATAACATTGGGCTTGAGTGCCAATGAAAAATAGTTGGCGAGCACCTTATCGTCGCGAGCTCCGGCGGCTTGCATCGCGCTGGTGTAGATGTTGAGGAACTCCGACGGGTGAGTCTTGTCGCGTATTTTTCGCCAACGTCGGGCTTGAACATGCGGTGGGAGGGCCACTAGAACTGCCGCAGCTCACGGGTGAAGGCCGGACAACCCACCTCGTAAGGTAGGCCACCATAGCCTCCCGGTGATGGGTGGTCCGTAGTGGGGCATGCCCGCCTGTCCGACTAGTGGCGTGCGTCATGCCGGCGCTCGATGGTGGTTCGAGCATCTTCATGAACTCGCTCCTGAAGAACTTGGTGTTGGTCGCGGTGGGTTTGCTGGTCGGACGACGCTATGGAGATATCACCCCGAGTGTTGTCGCGACGGACTGACGCCCGCGGTGGTCGGGATGGAGGAGGGGAGTGCATCGTGGCCGCATCGCCTCCAGCCCGGCCTCCGCTGGCATGCGATGAACCGACGGAGTGACGGCCTACGGGTCCCGCCGGACGGTGGCCCTCCATTCATCAAGTTTCTCCGCAGCGGGTGGAAAATCGAGGAGCAGCTGCGCGCGTGCTAGGGCTTCTGCTGGCGTGGGCGGCAATGAAAGCTGTGTGGACCGCGATGCGCCTCGACTTCTAACCGCGTTAGAAGGAGCTGCGTCACGGCCCCACAGCCGTTCGCCACCTCTGTCAGCACCTCGGCGCGCATGCTGGCCCTCCTCATCATGTGATGGGCGCACGGGGCTCTTCCTAGGGTGGCGCACAGGGTCACTGAGGGAGTCCTGGATTGGGGGGTGTCCGGATAGCCGGATTACCATCATCAGCCGAACTATCATCGGCCGGACTATCATCATCGACCGGACTCCAAGACTATGAAGATACAAGATTGAAGACTTCGTCTCGTGTCCGGATGGGACTTTCCTTGGCGTGGAAGGAAAGCTTGGCGATACGGATATGTAGATCTCCTACCATTGTAACCGACTCTATGTAACCCTAGCCCTCTCTGGTGTCTATATAAACCGGATGGCCCTAGTCTGTAGGACATACATTACAACAATCATACCATAGGCTAGCTTTTAGGGTTTAGCCTCCTTGATCTCGTGGTAGATCCACTCTTGTAAACATCCACAATATCAATATCAATCAAGCAGGACGTAGGGTTTTACCTCCATCAAGAGGGCCCGAACCTGGGTAAAACATCGTGTCCCTTGTCTCCTGTTACCATCCGCCTAGACGCACAGTTCGGGACCCCCTACCCGTGATCCGCCGGTTTTGACACCGACATTGGTGCTTTCATTGAGAGTTCCTCTGTGTCGTGACCGATAGGTTTGATGGCCTCTTCAATCAACAACGACGCGGTCCTGGTTGAGATTTTTCTCCCCGGACAGATCTTCGTATTCGGCGGCTTCGCACTGCGGGCCAACTCACTTGGCCATCTGGAGCAGATCGAATGCTACACCCCTGGCCGTCAGGTCAGGTTTGGAAGCCTAAACTTCACGGCCAATATCCGCGGGGACTTGATCCTCGACGGATCCGAGCCACAGCCGAGCGTGCCGCACTGTCACGATGGGCACGACCTAACTCTACCGCCGGACAACACCTTGGAGGCAGCACTCGAATCCGCTCCGATCTATAGTCCGGAGCCGATCGCGCAGATCAAGGACGGGTGGCTGGACACCGCCTCGGGGGCTGCAACTTCTACGGCGATGGAGCCAAACACTGACCTTGTCCCGCATATAGCTCATGACTCCAAGGTGCCGGGCTCTCTACCGGACTCCGACCCTCCTACGCCCGCGCCAGTCGAATCCGATTGGACGTCGGTCATGGAATTCACCGCTGCGGACATCTTTTAGCACTCACCCTCCGACGACATCTTAAATTCGCTGAAGCATCTCTCGCTATCCGGAGAGCCCTGGTCGGACTACGGCCGGGATGGTTGGGACGTGGACAACGAAGAAATTCAAAACCCACCCACCACCCACTTCGTAGCCACCATCGACGATTTAACCGACGTGCTAAACTACGACTCCGAAGACATCGACGGTATGGACGACGATGACGGAGACAATCCAGAACCAGCGCCTACAAGGCACTGGAAGGCCACCTCGTCAAATGACGTATATATGGTGGATACCCCAAAAGGGAGCGATGATGAGGATCAACGGGGCGCGGCAAAGGATAATCCCGCCGATAAACAACCAAAGCAGCGACACAAGTGCCGCCCTAAACCCCGCCTCGGCAAGAACAGCATTCCCAATGACCCAGCGTTAGAGCAGGGCCAACCAGTGGACGACGAACATGCAACCAAGCAACCGTCCGGACAAGATGAACTGGATGATCAACCCCTTCCCGGAGCAATCAACAGTCCGGACAACCTCACACCAGAGCACAAAAACCTTCACGAAAGACTCGCCGCCACTGCAAGAAGTTTGAAGAAGGAAAAACGGAAGCTCAAAACAGCGGAAGACATACTCAGAATGAAGTGGAACAAAATACTAAAGACCGCAAGCAAATATGGCAATGGCCATCACACAAAGAGCTACCCGAAGCGCAAGCTGCTGCCAGAATTTGATGAGGAAGCCATAGAACCCTCACCATCAAAAAACAAAGAGGCCGCCTGGCCGGATAGATGGCCAGATGACAGGCCAAAAGCAGCAAACGGCGCCGCACACAAGCCGACCTATGACCCTGGGAAAATAGACGTCCCAACTAGGTCCATCTACGGGCCAAAAAAGAGGGCCCCAGGAAGTAACACAACACGACAAGTGTCTGAAGACAGCGGCACACCCAAATACAGGGGCGCCGCACACCCGGTATGTTTCACCGATGAGGTGCTGGATCATGAATTCCCAGCAGGGTTTAAACCCATAAACATAGAAGCATATGACGGAACAACAGACCCTGGAGTCTGGATAGAAGATTACATACTACACATACACATGGCTAGAGGAGATGATCTCCACGCCATAAATCTCCACGCCATAAAATATCTACCCCTCAAGCTCAAAGGGCCAGCTCGGCACTGGCTCAAAAGCGTCCCAGAAAACACTGTTGGAAGTTGGGAAGAGCTTGAGGATGCATTTAGAGCAAACTTTCAAGGGACTTATGTCCGCCCTCTGGATGCAGACGATCTGAGTCACATAACTCAACAGCCCGGAGAGTCAGCACGCAAATTCTGGAACATGTTCCTTACCAAAAAGAAGCAAGTAGTCGACTGTCCGGACGCGGAAGCCCTAGCAGCTTTTAAACACAACGTCCGAGACGAATGGCTCGCTAGACACCTCGGCCAAGAGAAGCCAAGAACAATGGCCGCGCTAACAAGCCTCATGACGCGCTTTTGCGCAGGAGAAGACAACTGGCTAGCAAGATGCAGCACCAGCGACCCGAGCACATCCGAGATCAGAGATGGAAACGGAAAATCACGGCACAGGAAAGATAAGCGCCAAAATAAAGAAAAAACCCCAAAGAGCACGGCGGTCAACGCCGGATTCAAAAGCTCGCGGCCAAACAATAAAACACTGCCTCTTAAGGACAACAGTGACGAGCTATCCAACTTAAACAAAATTTTGGATTGGATATGTCAAATCCACAGTACCTCCGGAAGGCCTGCAAACCATACCAACCGAAATTGTTGGGTTTTCAAACAGTCCGGCAGGCTCAACGCCAAACACAAGGGGCTCGATGCGCCAAGCGAGGACGACGACGCACCACATCAGCAGAGCAACGGAAGTCAGAAGACTTTCCCACAAGAAGTCAAAACATTAAACTCACTTCATGTGATAGTACAGAAAACCAACACGGCACTCACTAAGACAAGTGCCGCACGGTCCACCCCAGCGGAACACCAGGATTGGATGTCAAAACCAATCACTTTCGACCATCGGGATTATTCCAGAAGTATCCGGAATGCAGGATGGACTGCTCTGATATTGGATCCCATAATAGACGGACTGCGATTTACGCAAGTTCTGATGGACGACGGCAGTGACTTAAACCTGCTATATCCGGACACAATCCACAGGATGGGGATAGACCCTACTACAATTCGACATAGCCGCACTTCCTTCAAAGGAGTGCCGCCAGGCCCTTACGCCAGGTGCACAGGTTCATTATTACTAGAAGTTGTGTTCGGGTCACCTGACAACTTCCGACGAGAAAAGCTAACCTTTCATGTCGCCCCATTCAAAAGTAGCTATCAAGCACTACTGGGACGAGAAGCTTTCGTCCGCTTTAATACCATACTACGCGTCTCTTACGCTTAAAATGCCCGGTCCACGTGGCATTATTTCATTAAAAAGGTTGGCTAAGACCCCGGACATGGCTGGACGAGTCCGGAATAAATAAGCTAGGGGCTACCTAGCCGCACACCCTTACAAGGGTTTGTGTATAAAAGCTATAATGGGGTACCATATGCTCAGCTTTCTACATTTATATTTCAATTTTTTTGTAACTTTTCGCACGATTTCTTTTTCAAACTAAGTTCCTCTCTTTTTACAGATGAACAACGTGCACACCCGTCCAGGATACGGCACAACGGAGACACAGGCGCAGACGTGCAGTAGGGACCCGTTTCAAGGACTCTTTTCAGACTAAGACCCTACGTAAAACTTTCTTACTGTCTCTTGTTGCTATAATCCCCTGGTTTCCCATTATAACCAGAGTGGAGGCTGGCATTTTGGCATCGGCCGCGCCAGAGGAACCTGCCCGTACCTGGACACAAGGGGCTTAGGGCATTATTCTGCCCGCTATTGTAAAAGACCGAACACCTTCGGGAGTGTTCGGCGTCTCGAGTTAGGGCTTATATGCATCAGCTCCAAATCATGTCTTTGGTCAAATGTTGGGTTTGCCCGGCTCCTGTGTTTTGCTGCCTTACGTTCCGTATCATCGGCTAACGCGGCACCAGGAGAACTACTGCGATTGTGCCCCAGTTCGGCTGGGCGAGCGCCTCAGTAGAGAAAGCCGAAAACTGACTATCATGATGCAGCGAGAGACTGGTCAGCCACTCGATCGACCAAGGGAATGTCTAGAATTCCTCTGCTTTGACGAAGGGCCGTTTCCCGGTCAGGCACATACGCGCCCCGAATTCGGAGAGCGCGGTGCCCCCAGGGGCTATGTCGTAGCCCCACCCTCGAACTCCATGGCTAAGTGAAAGTGATAAAGCATTATAGTCCGGTTGCCTCGTTTGCTATGCTACCACCTCCTTTACAAGACCGAGATGTCAGATTAAGTGTGAAAATGCGCTATTTTTTGCGAACACCCGTGCACCTTGTGCGTGGGGGCTGAAGCCGACGACTGCCATCTTTCAGGTTATACACACGTATACATGAACGGCCGCATAGGAGATATTACATTACTTGAACGCACAAGTATAAAAGGCGCTTACATCATAAATATTGTTTTACAACATAAAACGTTCATTTGAACGTTACATTTTTTCAACACTGCGACTCTATTACACGAGCACCGCGCAACACTTCGTCAAAATAGTGCTCGGCGGGTAACCGGCTATCGTCCGAACCCGAGGTCGCAACAGCGGTGGCATCCATCTCTGTCCAATGTGTCTTCACACGGGCGAGTGCCATCCGCACACCCTCTATGCATGCCGACCGCTTCATCGCCTTCATATGCGGCACCGCCCGAAGAAATTGCTGCAATAAGCCAAAGTAACTCTTCGGCTCAGGCCTATCCGGCCAGACATGGGTCACGATATCCGTCATGGCAAGCCCAGACAACCTATTCAGCTCAGCCCACTCGGCCAAACGGTCGGTCAGCGGAAGTGAACGCTCCGGACTATGGAATTGAGACCAAAACAACTCTTCTGTCTCGTGATCCTTCTGGCTTCGAAAATGCACAACGGCATCCGCCGCACTCGCTGCTAAGTCCATATAAGGGTCCTCCGGACCCCACAATTGGCCCAGCTGAGCATACTTTGGATCCGTAAACCTTCGGCGCAGCAAAAAAGGCTTGCCAGCTACAATGTCTCCGGCCTGGCGCAGCTCTTCCTTTATAGCCCGCATCGCAGTGCGGGCATCCTTGGCTTCGGCGGTGGCCTTCCCCAGGTCTTCTTGCACCACTAGGCACTCCTTCTCAAGAGCCTGATTGCGGTTGGTAGCATCTTTTAACTTCACGGCCATTTCAGCCATCTCTTCCCTGCTTCGGTAGTGTGCGGCCCTTTCGGCCGCTAACTCTTCGGCCGCCCTCGAGGCCGCCGCATCACTCCTTCTGGCCTGCTCCTTGGCTTCAGCAAGTTCGGCCCGAAGGCTCTCCACAGCAGCGGCACTATCTGCATTTCACACACATGTAAGGAGACGTCTTCGGCTCCCTTACCAAGTGACCGCACAGGAACACTTACCTTGCGACTCATCAAGCCGCCTGTTGACCAGCATGATGTCCGCATCCGCAACGGTGAGTTGCCGCTTTAGTTCGGCAACTTCATCAGTCCGGCTGGCCCCCGGACGATCCGCCACCTATATAGGTACGGCGAGAACTTAAACCTGCGATTTTGATCCTCGGCACGCTCCTCGCTTTCGACAACCTACCGAGTCTCAGGGGCTACTACCCATACATGGCGCATTCTATATGCAAAACTGTCCAAAGGTGTGTCATTTTTACGTACCTCAAACCCCACCAGCAAACTACTGACGGCATTATGCAACCCGCCTTCGGCGGATGAAATCCTTTCAATCACCACACTCATCACTGCGTGGTGATTTTCTGAGATAGACGCCTTCTCAAGCAGATCCTTCAACCGTACACTAGCTGGCGCCGAACTATCCGGCTTCGCCAAACCCGGGGGCTCCCTCCTCGACGACACTTCCGGCTCGTCCGCCCTATCCGACGGCGCCCCGGACGGAGGCGTTTTGCTCTCCACCATATCCGGACGAAGGTCCCCTGAAGTCGAGCTCATTTGCGAAGGACGGAGATCCGAACTATAAGGTAAAAACTTTAGTTATCCTCAGAAGCACAAATAGGGATGCCCTTTGCTATAAAAATCCTTTCTTTTTTACTTACGGCTTGTTGGAGGGTTGATCCTTTAAGGGAGACTGTGCGGCCGGGGCCTCCCCGGACGCAGGACCCTCTGGCGAAGATTTCTTCCCCCGTTTAGGGGCCTTGGCCCCCAGGTCCTCGGAGGCAATCCTCTTCTCCCCTTGGAGGGAGGAATTCTCGATCCCCCCTCTTTCAAAAGCCTCCTTAGGCGAGGCAGTAGCTTTTTCACTTTCCCCTTCGCCTTCCTCTGGAGGCGCAACCTCCAACATCCGGACCAGCGTGCAATCCGGCGCGGTCTCTGTGAGTGGGGCCGGACACCATATTAATTTTGCTCCCGCTATCCACTCCTGTTTACAAGGAAGTTGGTCATAAGGTGGACCAACAAAAGGCAAACAAATGATGTGTCTGGACTCGGAGCTACTTACCTGAGTATCCGGGCGATTGCAGCTTAGGCCAGCATCCTCGGTCAGTTCCGGACGCACCTCTTGCGATCCGAAGAATAATTTGTACATTTCCAGGGGTGTCGTACCCATGAAATGTTAAAGAATCCGAGGTCCCTCCGGATTAAATTCCCATACTCGGAGAGGACGGCGTTTGCAGGGCAAATAACGCCTGATCAGCATAACCTGCATCACCACGACCAGATCGATCTCCCTCGCCTGGAGATCTCGAATCCGGCCCTGCAATAGGGGCACGTCCTTTGACGGCCCCCAGTTGAGCCCTTGGTTGACCCACGACATCAACCGTTGTGGAGGTCCTGGGTGGAATAATGGCAGCGGCTTTTGTTTGCGGCCCCTTGGAACGGTGATATAGAACCACTCTTTCTGCCACAAGCCGAGCTCCTCTTGGAAGGAGCCTGCGGGCCACGGGGCATCGGCCCTCCTGCTGACGGCCGCCCCGCCGCACTCTGCTTGACGCCCCCCAATCATCTTCGGCGTCACATTGAAGGTCTTCAGCCACAAGCCGAAGTGAGGGGTGACGCGGAGGAAGGCTTCGCAGACGACGATAAACGCGGAGATATGGAGGATGGACTCCGGAGCCAAATCGTGGAATTCCAACCCATAGTAGAACATGAGCCCTCTCACGAAAGGATCTATCGGGAAGCCTAAACCCCAACGGAGGTGGGATACAAAGACGACATACTCGCCGGGCTCGGGGGTGGGGATGGCCTGCCCTTCTGCAGGCAACCTGTGCGAAATCTCGTAAGTCAGGTACTTGGCTTCCCGCATCTTTAGCACGTCCTCCT
Organism: Triticum dicoccoides; assembly: GCF_002162155.2. Classification (NCBI taxonomy): domain Eukaryota; kingdom Viridiplantae; phylum Streptophyta; class Magnoliopsida; order Poales; family Poaceae; genus Triticum; species Triticum dicoccoides. The sequence goes on along the minus strand of NC_041383.1, from coordinate 535,396,866 downwards.
CCGTGACGGAGGAAGGCATCCACCGGCCCTGGAGGTCGGAGCCGGACATTGTTGAAGGTCCGAAGCGCTCGAATCTGGAGCTCTAGGTGCTGGAACTTGGGGCGGGAGGAGGATTCGATGGAGGGTTGAAGAAAAGAAACGAGCCTTGGTCCCGTTATAAAGAAGGGAAATACCAAGAGCCGTCTCCGTGACCGTTCGGGACTCGCCTTCGATAGAGGTGGCGTGGCGACGGGCGCGGTTGGGTTACCCACGTTCGTATTGATGAGAATCCCGGATTAAGGGGGAACACGATCTCTGCTTCGACAAGACGTGCCAAGGAAACCGCTTTGCTAAATGCGCTGAGGTGGTAAAATAAAAAACATAATGGCTTGGTAGTGGTGTGACGTCAGGCCGCAAAAAATGTCAGCAGATTGAACTTGTGTATATTTATATATTATTCTCTCTACGGTGGAATGTGGAATTTATTTTGCAGAGCCGGACACTATCCTGGTGTTCACAATCTTCTATGAATTATTCGGAGGAGGAACCCGCCTTGCAATGCCGAACAATATGCGCGCCGGACTCATCGTCATTGAAGCCTGGTTCAGGGGCTACTGAGGGAGTCCTGGATTGGGGGGTGTCCGGATAGCCGGATTACCATCATCAGCCGAACTATCATCGGCCGAACTATCATCATCGACCGGACTCCAAGACTATGAAGATACAAGATTGAAGACTTCGTCCCGTGTCCGGATGGGACTTTCCTTGGCGTGGAAGGCAAGCTTGGCGATAAGGATATGTAGATCTCCTACCATTGTAACCGACTCTATGTAACCCTAGCCCTCTCCGGTGTCTATATAAACTAGATGGCCCTAGTCTGTAGGACATACATTACAACAATCATACCATAGGCTAGCTTTTAGGGTTTAGCCTCCTTGATCTCGTGGTAGATCCACTCTTGTAAACATCCACAATATCAATATCAATCAAGCAGGACGTAGGGTTTTACCTCCATCAAGAGGGCCCGAACCTGGGTAAAACATCGTGTCCCTTGTCTCCTGTTACCATCCGCCTAGACGCACAGTTCGGGACCCCCTACCCGAGATCCGCCGGTTTTGACACCGACAGTCACCGACAGGGAGACGCTGCTCATCACGCATGACCTGAGAAGAGTGCGTCGTGGGCACCGGTGTTGGCGTCTTGGAGGCCGCCGCGCCACCGTCTTGTGGCATGACGGTGCCCCTGGAGGGCCCCGTGCCGCCTACGGGGGGCCCGACTCCATCTATGGAGCCAGTGATGCGTGGCTTGTTGCCTGGCGTACGAACGACGCCGCTCACCAGGCCTGGAATGCCAGGGTGATGTGGATTTTCATGGGCCGCTCCACGGGTTCTCTCCGTGACTGGCCCGCTACTGGTCCGCACCGGTATTGGCAATCCGGTCCCGGACGAACCGATCGCCGTGGTCATCTTCATCTTAGGGGCCATGGCGATGAAGAATAACTAGGCCAACTACTAGACCAGATTCTCACAATTGCGCCCCCTACCTGGCGCGCCAAATATGTCGGTGAGGAACGACATCCATGGGATCACAAGAATCCCTACAATGGTTTCAGGGCGCGGGGTTGTGAGAAGAGCAGGATTAGCAATTGGCACAAGGATCGTTTACCCAGGTTCGGGCCGCGAGGATGCGTAAAACCCTAGTCCTGCTTGGTGGATGTATTGAGTGTTCTTGAGCTCTCGAACTAGCTACGGATGCGGCGTGGTTCGAAAGAGCCGAATCCTTTTCCTGTATGCCATGGGCCTCCTTTTATAGGAGGAAGGGGCTGCCACAGTGGCACACAGGAGGTGGAAAGAGCCTACAGTGCTGCGAGCTTATCCCTTGTATTACAGGACAAGACACATTTAATGCGTGGCTTAGGTGTCCCTTCACTTTATCGGGGACGGGAGAGAGGCCCATCCCGTCCGTCGCCGCTCCTCCTCGCTTCGACACGCGCTCTGGTCAGCGATGCATGCGGTGCCATGTAGGCAGGCAAGCAGCTGAGGTGGCGTGCTGGTGGAGCCTCCACGAAGATCTGCATGCCGCCACGCAGGTGTGCGCTAAGTTGGCCTAGAAGTTGCATGTTGCCACGCAGGTGCCTGCCCAGCTGGTTGGGCTGGCAGCTGCATGCGAATGGTGGCGAGGATATGGTTGGTGCGGGCCTGGCAGTGGCCCTGCTGTCACCTCTGGCAAGGGTCTTGTTGGGTGGCCCAGCATGGGTTTTGCCGGGTGGCCCGGCAAGGGTCTTGCCGTGGTGCGCTGCCGGCGGTCTTGTGGGTTTCTTTGGTAAGGATCTTGGTGAGGATTGTTGCCTCTCAACCACCATCTGATCTTGAGCATTCTTTGTCTTCACAAAGATCTGCATGCCACCATGGAGGTGCCTCCTGAGCCCTGGCCCAACGTGGTCTTTGGTGTTGGAGACCGTGGCTCAAGGGTGGCTCGCTCCGCTGGTGTGGGCGAGCTACCCCGGCAAGGGGCTTGCCGGGGCTGCAGAGGCGACCCCGGCAAGGGCCTTGCCGGGGAAACCAGCTTCGCCCGTCTGCACTTTGTGGCCTAGGTCCTTGACGTTGCCTTGTTTGTCTCGTGCCTTCGGCTTCTCTCCGGCTTCCCTCCTTTGCCCTGCTATGTGTGGCCACAGCGCGTGGCTCTGACTGCCCGTGCACAAGTAAAGGGGTCAAAAGGAGGGCCCCTACTTTTGTACACAAATAGGTACCCCACTATCTATCTTAGGGTTCAGGGTGGGGGCAGGGGGCCTAGAGGGCTGGCCGGGGCGGCGGCGGACCGGCGGTGGGGAGTTGTTCCGGGGAGGCGAGGCGGCGCTGGGGCCAACGGTTCGGCTGGTGGTGGCTAGCGGCTCAGGGGGAGTGCATGTTGAAGATGAATTGCTGGCCCTCCCTAAACTACATGTCAAATGCCTCTCTACTACCATTGCGCTCAATTTTGATAGTAACATTCAGATTCCACAATAAATTTCAGTTTCGATAGTTAAGTTCAGAGTCAACAATTTTTACCTCATCTGTTGTAGTCAGGTGGTTTTTGGTGATGTAAATTTTACATCTATTTTACATCATCTATTGGAGATGCTATTAGAATCCCACTTGAGATTGACGATGTCTGTCTTGTGCTGCTTCAGCCTTGACGTCTTACGGCTCACCGGAGCTGCTCCAACGATAGAACTATCCATCACGACAAAGCATTGCCCTGGACGCCATCTACAGATTCCTCAGATCTTCCTCCACACCTCCGACAACCACCTCTGCCTCAACTGCTTCAGCGACCAACCCAATGATGCCGAGGTCGACACGGCTACGGCAAAGAGGTTGTACACTTGTTGCATCACTTATTACTATACATTCATGTCGATCCATTAGGGCTATTTTGGTTCAATTGAAAAACATAGCAATAGGGAATTTTCCAATGGCACTCTACTATTCAATTATTCATGCATTTTGTTGAAAGAAATGAAGCAAAACATCCACCTGGACCTACTTTTCAAAATCTTATGCATGAAAACAATACCAAGTGCATTAGTGGCAGAATAACATTCTAACTGTACACGCTTTCATGTGCATTCCTATCCTATTAGTGGCCATGTTTCTTCGCATTCCTCTGCTCTTCCAATTCATGTAAACCAAACACCCAAATTGACAGAAATCCTGTGTTTACAAATGCTCTGTTTACCATGTGCATTCCTATCCTATTCCGGTGTTTTTCCTATCCCTGCATTTTTAGAATCATGCAAGCCAAATGAGCCCTTACAACATTACTTCAGTTACAGGTAGGTGTCGAAGGGAACTTTGTGTGGTTTGTCTTGCTCCTGCCGCGACGTCGCCCACCTCACCTAAGTTGCTCCATCGACAGAAGCATCCACCAAACCAGACATCACGACTCCTGACCGTCTTTCGCTGCCTCAGATCTCCTTCCCTGCCGCCGGCACCCACCGCAACTGTATCACCATCATCGACTCAGCAGATGAACCTGAGGAGTACACGGGTCCATGTGGAGGTCGCACTCTTTTGTTTCTGTTTATGTTATGCATTGCTTAAAATTACCTGCTACTTTATCATCATGTTCACCTCTTGGACTCCAAGTCAGGTCCAAATTAATGTTCAAACTTGAGTTCTAAATTAGTTGTGGGGCACATGTCCAAGAAGCAATGAATAGTATCTTTGTCTAATATCTGGTTCACCTAGGGTATGCCTATGTTGTTCATCTTGGGTGGGAAACAAATAGTAAAGAAATCATCATCTGTCTTTTTATTAAATGAAAGCAATCATCAATTTGCTATCATTATTTTTGGATCCATCCACTGGTTGTTACCATCACTCTAAATTTTTGCATGCTCTCCTTACATAATCTCACCATATTTTTTTCGTATGCATGTCAGATATTGTACGCAGTCATGTTGAACATGTAGAGAAAAAGAGAAGAGTTTTGCGCGGCAATACAATGTCATGCAGACATCGCTCCATGGCGGGTTCAATGGCAAACCCTCCCCACCCCTCTCCAGATTGTAATCCAGAGGAAGATATCTGTTCTGAGGTGGATTCAGGCGCTGCTGACCACTCCTATTTACCCCCAAGGTGTTTGCTCTACCTTGGCATGATGATGTTAGTAATATCATGCATATGTTGCCTTGCAGTGCCTACTTTTGACATCATATATGTCATCTGCTTAGTTTAGACATGTTCTGTAATGCCACCTGTTTAGTTTCTATATCATATATGGGAATTATGCAGTCTCATGTCTTTTAGTCAGCCACAATATATGTGAAATGTGCAACGCCATCCTGTTTAACCAGGCATCATATATTTGAATGATATCTTGCCCATCCTTTTCTTCATTACATTTCCATTTGTTGGCAATGTTTGTACATTAAACTATGCTTCCTGTGAATTAGCCATTTGGGTGGGAGATGAAAAAATCTGGAGTGAAAACAAGGCCTTCAGAGCAGACAGTGCTACCTGTCGAAGCAGATCTCTTGTTGGGTCATGATAGCTCCTCAGAGATGGATTCAGAGATAGATGACCAGTCCTATTCCCCCACCGAGGTGTATGCTCTAACTTGGCACGATTATACTATTCATATCATGCATATGGTGTCTTGCATTGCATAGTTTAGACATTATATACACAATATTCAACACCATGTTCTTAGTTCAGAAATCATATCGAATGCCCTTTGTTTAGCATATAAATCACATATGTGAATTAAATGATGCGATCCTGATTACTTAGATAACATGTAGGTGAATTATGTCATGCGATCCTGTTTAGTTATTCATCATATCTTTGAATTATGTTATACTATGCTATCCAGTTTAGATAGACATCATATATGTGAAATTATGTCATGCTATCCGTTTTAGTTAAACAATATACATGTCAACTATTTCATGCCCTCTTTTTTCCACACTATCTATTGCATCTGTCACTCATACAATGTTTGTACATTCAACTATGTTTCCTGTTTATCAGCCATTTGAATTGGAGCGGGTGATGCCAGTATCTAGTGGACTAAAAACACAGTCTTCAAATAAAACAGTGCTACCTCTTGGTGGAGATAGCACCCTGGTTGTACATGCACGAGAGCCAGCCCTACCACACATAGCCCAAACTCCCGCAAATTGTACCCCTACTGTGATGGACAGAGAAGCATCTTCACCCAATCTAACCCCAACCCCAGCAGATAGTAACCCAGTTCCTGTTGACACAACACCATCTCCACCACAAAGCTCCCAAACAAGAGCAGTTAGTAAGGCAGCTCAAGTGCCCAAAGGGCCAGTACTACCACGGCGAACCCCAACTCCACCTGTTAGTACACCTATTCCTGTGGAGGAAGCACAACCAGCTAGTCGTAGTTTAGCATCTATCGCATTGATGTTGTTAAATCGTATGTGCGTATCTTCCCATCTTGGAAATATTATACTGAAGATGAAGGAAAATGCTAGTTGCAGGTGTTTGTCCAGGAGTTATGTGTAAGTAATATTATTCATGGCAATTACTTTGCTTTGTCCCATACATCCTACCTCCATGATGGTTATAATACAATTTTTTTTATCATTTTTCTCTATAGAGAAGGACCGATTTGGAAACTCAGGATGAGGTAACCTGTGCTAATACCTCTGCTATCTTCAAGAATGCTTGGTGGTAGTATCAAAATTACCTGAAGAAAATGTACTTCACCGGCAAAGAAACTCATCAAATTCCCTTACGTTCTCCTGAGACACATTCACTGGACGATGACTGGGAACACCTTGTTCCGTACTGGTCCCGAACCAAGAATGTGGTAAGGTCTATGAGCTCATTTTTTATTTTTAAGTACTATATTCTTGCGCCATACTGTACTCTGTTCATGTAGAACAAGTGTCTAAACCTGAAGAACAACTGTCCTAATTTAATATTCCATTGCTATCATTGTTCAAAAAAGTGCTAGGCGTTAATTGTGCGTTTTGCCACCGCCTTGCGCTTTACTGACCAAAGTGCATGCTTATGCACAGTTATGCACAGATTAAGCGTAGTTATGCGCAATGCGTTTTGCCAACGTCTAGAGCCTAGGCACGCTTAAGCGCTCGCTTAGGCGCACCTTTTTTAACTATGATTGCTATTGTGTGTATTGCTTTGCTCTTGTATCACTGTATTTTCTCACACAAACTTATTTTTAAATTTAAGGATCCAATCAAAACTCCAATGGCACAACAGGTATGTTCACGCATGTTTCTTTAACATGTTTGCTCTTATCAATAGCTCTGTTGATTTCAATTTCAATTGTGTATATAGTTGACTTCTTATATCATGCACATTACTAGCATCACAACAGAGCCAATAGTGTTGTTGTACATATAGACCCGTGGTACCCATCTGAAATCTTGTTGTGCCTTGTAGTTTCCCACGCTTTGTATTCTTTCACTGCTACTTTGTCTTGAACTGATATGATTTGAATCGTATCTCTATTTTGATTTGCCAAGACAATGTAGTGACCATAGGACATAGATATATGTTTGTTTGATGCTTTTATTATGTACTAGTACTTGGCAATAGAAGACTTCTGTGGGCCTCCTGTGACCATAGTACTTGGCAACTAGGCCAAAATAATCATGGCAACACATGGACTGTTGTAACCATGGGCCTCCTGTGGGCCGTATGATCCATGGGCCTTCTACAGGCCGTAGGATCCATTGGCCTTCTATACGGGCCGTAGGATCCATGGGCCTTCTACGGGCCATAGGATCCATGGGCCTTCTACGGGCCATACGATCCATGGGCCTTCTACTGACCGGATGATCTGTGGGCCTTTTGCGGGCCTAGGATCCATGGGCCTTCTATAGGGCGTATCATCATTTCGCCAATCATGGGCCATACTATTCGTGGACCATAACGGGCCGTTAATAGGCCGTATTTGATAACTCTATGAAAACAGCCCAACGGGTTTTTTTGACATGAAAACGGCCCAACGTATTAACGGGCCACAAACGGGCCGGCTATAATGACGGGCTTAATTTGGCCCACAAGCAGAAAATGACAGTAACGGGCCGTAAGTAACCAAATCCTGGAAATGATCCCAAGAATAAATGGGCCCTGAGAATGCTGAAAGATAACTTGGACTGGAAATGGCCCAATGGAATAATGAGCCATTAATGGCTATAAAGTGATACACTGTTCATTACGGGCCAGTTTCACCACGGGCCGTTAATGGGCCAAGAGTTACAAAGGGCCTCATATGGGCCGAAAGATGTCATGGGCCATACATGGGCCGGAAGTTAAAACGGGCTGGAATCATATTGGACGGCCCAGATGACGCTACTGGGCCTAATTCGGAGAGGTTGTAACGGGCCCTGGGTTAGCGGGTTGTAAATGGGCTATATGCGAACAGGCCATTAATATGCTTTCCGTGGGCCGGCCCGCCACCTTTTGACCAAGTCAAATGGGTCAGCCGTTTCACAGGAATGGGACTCTATTGGGTCGTGCCACATGTCGATGTATCATAGGCGCCTTGGTCCAATGAGTGGATGACATCTGTCCCAACGGTGAGCCGACACGTGTTTCCTCCAGCCAATGATGATTTTACACATGGAAAATCCCCATTGGTCGGGGCTGTTAACGGGTTATCGGATCCAAAACCGGACCCAATAGCTTAATGGCGTTCCGTTACGGTGGATGCCACGTGTCGGTCACCCTTGACGAAAGCACTTCTGTGACGCGCGATTTATCGTCATGGAAGTGGACACTTCCGTGATGATAATTTTGGTAATGTCATGGAACACTTCTACGACAGCACAAGTATGACTATCTTGATTCTGTCATAAAATTGTCATGGATGTACATGCATGACAGAAAACGCGACCTACTATGACAAACATGTATCATCACGGAAGTGTATTATTTTTGTAGTGTAGGCAAGGGCGTTAGTCAACCTCGTGGTATACACATAAATGTATACACATATAGCCCATACCTCGTGGTAAAAGCTGTCTTAGGTATATCCTGCTCTCGTATCTTCAACTGGTGATAACCTGATCGAAGATCGATCTTGGAGAAAACTTTAGCTCCTTGCAGTTGGTCAAACAAATCATTAATCATCGGCATAGGGTATTTATTCTTGATCGTCACCTTGTTCAGCGCATGATAATCAACAACCATCCTCAAAGTCCATCCTTCTTCTCAACTAGAAGCACTAGGGCTCCCCAAGGTGATGAACTTGGTCGAATATAACCTTTCTCCAGTAACTCCTTTATCTGCTTCTTAATTTCCTCTAGATCCTTTGCGGGCATCCGATACGGTCTCTTTGATAGTGGTCCGGTGCCTGGCAATAACTCGATCAAAAACTCAATGTCTCGATCCGGTGACATGCCTGGTAACTCTTCCGGAAATACATCAGGATAATCCTTCACCACTGGTACTTCCTCCTGAACAACTCCTGATAAGGAATTCACCTGAGTCCTTCTCGGCGCATGCCTAGACACATACTTGATCCTCTTTCCATCCGGGGTGGTGAGAAGAATTGATTTACTGGTGCAATCGATGTTTCCCTCAAACTTGGATAGCCAATCCATGCCTAGTATCACATCCAATCCTTGTGACTCCAGAACAATTAGGTCGGTGGGGAAAACATGTCTACATATGGTTACAGGCAACTGATAGCATCCCCTACTAGCCATATACTCCGCTCCTGGGGAACTTACTAACATAGGTGACTTAAGTGTTGGGGAACGTTGCATAAAATAAAAAAATTCCTGCATTCACCAAGATCAATCTATGAGTTCATCCATCAACGAGAGAGAGGAGTGCATCTACATACCCTTGTAGATTGCGAGCGGAAGCGTTCAAGAGAACGGGGTTGAGGGAGTCGTACTCGTGTGATCCAAATCACCGGAGATCCTAGCGCCGAATGGACGGCACCTCCGCGTTCAACACATGTACGGTCAGCGTGACATCTCCTCCTTCTTGATCCAGCAAGGGGGAAGGAGAGGTTGATGAAGATCCAGCAGCACGACAGCGTGGTGGTGGATGCAGCAGGGTTCCGGTAGGGCTTCGCCAAGCGTTTGCGGGAGGAGGAGGTGTAGCAAGGGGGAAGGAAGGCGCCAGGTGTCAGGGTGCGGCTGCCCTCCCACCCCCCCTCTTTATATAGGGACCCCAGGGGTGCGCCGGCCCTAGGAGATGGGATCTCCTAGGGGGGCGGCGGCCAAGGGGGGAAACTTGCCCCCCAAGGCAAGTGGAGGCGCCCCCTCCCCTAGGGTTCCCAACCCTAGGCGCAGAGGGGGGCCCAGGGGGGCGCACCAGCCCACCAGGGGCTGGTTCCCCTCCCACTTCAGCCCATGGGGCCCTCCGGGATGGGTCGCCCCACCCGGTGGACCACCGGGACCCTTTCGGTGGTCCCGGTACAATACCGGTGACCCCCAAAACTTTCCTGTTGGCCGAAACTCGACTTCCCATATATAATTCTTTACCTCTGGACCATTCCGGAACTCCTCGTGATGTCCGAGATCTCATCCGGGACTCCGAACAACTTTCGGTTTGCTGCATACTCATATCTCTACAACCCTAGCATCACCGAACCTTAAGTGTGTAGACCCTACGGGTTCGGGAGACATGCAGACATGACCGAGACGCCTCTCCGGTCAATAACCAACGACGGGATCTGGATACCCATGTTGGCTCCCACATACTCCTCGATAATCTCATCGGATGAACCACGATGTCAAGGATTCAATCAACCCCGTATACAATTCCCTTTGTCAATCGGTATGTTACTTGCCCGAGACTCGATCGTCGGTATCCCAATACCTCGTTTAATCTCGTTACCGGCAAGTCACTTTACTCGTACCGTAATGCATGATCCCGTAACCAGACACTTGGTCACATTGAGCTCATTATGATGATGCATTACCAAGTGGGCCTAGAGATACCTCTCCGTCATACGGAGTGACAAATCCCAGTCTCGATTCGTGCCAACCCAACAGACACTTTCGGAGATACCCGTAGTGCACCTTTATAGTCACCCAGTTACGTTGTGACGTTTGGCACACCCAAAGCACTCCTACGGTATCCAGGAGTTGCACAATCTCATGGTCTAAGGAAATGATACTTGACAATTGGAAAAGCTCTAGCTAAACGAACTACACGATCTTTGAGCTATGCTTATAATTGGGTCTTGTCCATCACATCATTCTCCTAATGATGTGATCCCGTTATCAATGACATCCAATGCCCATAGTCAGGAAACCATGACTATTTGTTGATCAACGAGCTGGTCAACTAGAGGCTTACCAGGGACATGTTGTGGTCTATGTATTCACACGTGTATTACGATTTCTGGATAACACAGTTATAGCATGAATAATAGACAATTATCATGAACAAAGAAATATAATAATAACCATTTTATTATTGCCTCTAGGGCATATTTCCAACATTAAGGGCTACTGTTGGAAACTTATACTTATCCACAAATCCCCTTGATATGAATGAGTGAGATGCACCAGTATCGAAAAGAACAAGTACTGTAAATGCATTAATCAAAAACTTACCGACAATTGCGTCGGGTTGATCCTCAATCTCCTCCACACTAACGTGGTTCACCTGACCTTTGGTGAAGGGTTTGGGCTTCTTTGCGGAACCTCAATTGTCATTTCCATTCTATGCTTCAGGACATTCAGTGGCATAATGTTTGGTCTTCCCGCACTTGAAACAATTAATGTGACTCAGATCCCTCTTGGCTGGTGTTGCGGGGTTGGAACGGGTCTGGTTACTGCTTCCTCCATTCCCATTGCCATTCTTGGGGCTACTATGGTTGTGCAAACTTCCTCCATTGTGCGTATGTCCCCCATGGTTATGGCCTCCATGGTTATGAGTATGTCCTCCCGAGTACGGGGAATAGCGGGGCTTCTGCTGAGCTCCAGAAGTGTACCTCCCCTGCCCATACTTCCTCTTGCATTTGTCAATCTGCTGTTGCTTGCCTTCTGTCATGAGGGCCCTGTCTACCAACTCCTGGTAGTTGTTGAATGTTGCCACCATCAACTGCATATTCAGCTCATCATTAAGTCCCTCAAGAAACTTCTCCTGCTTCGCGTCATCTGTGGCCACATCATCTGGGGCATAATGGGCTAACTTGCTAAACTCATCCACGTATTGTCCCACTGTACATCCTCCTTGGCTCAAGTTGTGAAACTCGCGCTTCTTCATGCTCATAGCTCCTGCTAAAACATGGGCGGTGCGAAACGCCTGCTGAAACTGATCCCATGTAACTATATCAATGGGGTAAGTGGTGGTGAAGTTCTCCCACCAAGATGCTGCGGGTCCATCAAGCTGATGTGCGGCAAAGCGCACTCTCTCCGCATCTGCTCATCCTGCAGTGGTCACCTCCCTTCCAATCTTGCAGAGCCAATCATCTACAACAATCGGCTCGATGCTGCTAGAGAACACCGGCGGATTCAACCTCAGAAAAAGGGCTAGGTTGTCAATAGGGGTGGTGGCGGTGGGTTGTTGTTGTTGCCTTGGTTCTGGTTTTGAACTAGCATCTGCATCAAGGCATTCTGCTGCTGGATCAACTGGGTGAGCTCCGGCGGGAACACGAATCCATTGTCATGTCTCGGAGGCATCTGATGGGTTAGAAGGGGTGAGAAAATAGAGTACAATAAGGTATAAGAGAGATTCACTACCCATATGCTCATGAGACAAACACAATCAATTCACTTCATTCAATAACAAACAAGGTTCACACAAATGATCTAAACTACGATTACAAACTCGATCGATGCTAACTACTTGGAAGTATACTACTAGTAACATGGTGGTCGTCTAGAAATTTTGATCAGAGGAAGACTCCATGATATCTGCTCCAGCTTCGTCAACGTAGTTGTCATCACTGTCGTCATTTGCATCACTGTCTGTGTCGATGTCGTCCAAGATGATGTAGTCCTCCGAACGGATCTCCTTTGTTGGTTCTCGCTTATGATTCTCCATGGGTAGTACTAGCTTCCTTTTCAAATCTTCATGCTTCTCCAGTAGTACGACAATTTCTTCCTCATATCCATCGCGTGTAAACTTGAGTTCCTCTTATAGCTTGTTATTCTTCTTCATCAGCTTCTTTATCTTCTTCATGTTGAAGCATAGTTGATTCTCTTGTCGGCGAATGTGATCAGCCGTCTCCTGAATGTAAGCTGCAATTGATCCATCCTTCATGGTTCGAATCATCTCCCATTCTTCGTCTCGGCGCCCGCATATTTGATATATGGTGTTTTCAAGCTCCTTGTGATACATTTCACATATGCGTCCAAAAGTGATGTGGGTTGCCATGGTCTTTCCCAAACTCCAGCTTCGTGCATCCAGGTAGAAATCAATAGGCTTCGTTGTTGGCGCAAATGTCCTCCCAGGTACCCAGACTTTGATCTTCTAGCGCTTCTGGTAAAGTTGCAGAGAAAGTCCCAATGAAGCTTGGTAGTCCGATGTTCAAGTACTTAGTGACTTCCTTCAAGTGTCGTCCGAAAGGGGTGTCGTCATCCGGCTGAGTGAACTTGTTCTTGGGGTCCGCCATCTATAGAGTAGAAATAGAGGAGAATTAGAAATGAGCAGAGAAGAGAAATCCCGTGGCTTATACTAGTGGTCACATCCTACAGTCAGTGTGTGCTCTGATACCATCTTGTAGCGACCACGATCCAAATGGACCGAAGTCTCTGTGCTTAAGTGTCATCCCAGGATCAGTAATGCTGACACACACAGTACTTGAGGAATTATAACAGAGTTCAATCACACACTTATTACATCGAGACCTCATAAAGAGTATGATTACACAAAATAATATTGTTGAAGGCCATCTAAACTAAATACTGCGGAAGCTTCAAAGGTAAATGAGTCCATCAACTTCGACGGCATAGCTGAGTGCAAGACAACGACCTGTCGCACCTTATTCGTCGTCTGAGTAGTCTGCAACATGAGACGTTGCAGCCGTGTAGGTCAGCACATTGAATATGTTGGCAGAGATACACTGTAAAGCAATTAATGCAAGAACTATATCTACATGCAATATTTGGCTGGTGGAGGCTCTAAGTTCATAATTCTGTATAACGCTAGTTTCTCCCTACAACAAAGGAATGAATTTATTTAAACTACTCCCAAGTTGTACCAATATTTGAGAAGGTTCCTCCAACTCAAATCCCAATTAAACAAGTATCATCATTAAACCCAATTCATTTAATTAAAGAGTGATGAGCAATAATATCCAATTCCATGAGGACACGACTAACAATGATTAGTTTATGCACTCTACAGAGGTTGCGCACTTTTCCCCACAACATCTACTCCAATTCCAGATACATAGTCTTTCTGAAGCATTGACTCCCTACTCCGGGCAGACCGGTCACCTACTTTCCCACTACATCTGCTAGTCCACCTCTTCAAGAGCTCATACAACTTACTCAACTATGCCAGAGCCCATAATGGCTTGTGGCTGCACACGGAAGTTTCTAGGCATGAAATATCATATGATCCCTTTGAGGCTGGGTGGCGAACCAAGGAAAAGTCACACGGGTACTCCGGGATTTCCCTAATGGACAAACACTGGATTCTCCAGGTGCCCCAACCAATCCACCCAGATGTGTATTAAAGTTGCCACCTTAATGTTATCCAAAATTAATAATTCTCAACTTCCATGTGAATCACGATCCAATCCTCGTCTACATGCATGGCTAGGCAATAATAGAGCATAACATCTATTCCCGGGGTGATCAAAAGGTATTAGGTTCCTACCTCAAGTACTACAACCAAACCACATGTTCCCAATCCTACTCATCAAATATTTGAGGGGCAAAACTAATGCATAGTAAAAACTGGGTATAGAAGAGTATGATCAAAGTGTAACTTGCCTTGCTAACGATCTGCAAACTCTAGGGATTTGTAGTAACAAGCTTCGCACTCCGATTAATCTAGCATAGAAAAACAATATCATACATAAGAAATCACTCAAATGAAACAAAGAGAAAATCGAGAAAAGATCCAAATCAAACACGAAACAAGCAACGGCTAAACTAAGCAGAAAACAAAACCTAACATCATTATTTTCATGTGGATTAGATCTTAACAGTAGGTACATGTGATTGGCTACGATTTGCAAACAAGAAACAACTCAAGCGGAGAAACGAAACTCAAGAAACGAACGACACAAGATCGTTTACTAATCTGAACTAAACTCAGATTTTAAATTATCAAAATCATGTTCAAGTTAGTTAACTATAAAGAAGAGATCGTAACAAAGATTTAGGCGCTGGTTTCATCTAATTTGGACAAACGAGCAAAAAGTTACGCTAGTTTTAAGACCAGGGTCTAAATCGTGATAAATCTTATTCGCGGTCAGGTCCCTGGCCGAAAATAAAACTAAAAAGAAAAATCTACCAAACGAACGTTCGCTAACAAAACTAAATGAACAAAACCGTTTGTTAAAACGATCTAACCAATGAACATTTACTAAATAAACTAAAACCAACCGAAAAACCAATCTAAAAACTAAACCGACAAAACTGGAAAAAACCGAAAGAACCGACCAGTTCTTACCGGTCAACGGCGTTGGCGGCAGGATTCCGGCGGCGGCGGCGGCGGGCTTCGGTGCCGAGGCTGTGGCGGCGGTGGCTGCGGGCGGCGCGATGGCTTTGGAGGAGAGGAGGGGGGCTGGGGTCGCCTTATAAAGGTGCCCCGGGGGTCGGCTTGGGCAAGGGGCGACGGGGCGACCCGGAGTCCAGGAGGACTCCGGCGACGGCGCGGTGCGGCTCAGGATCAGACTCCCCGAGTGGGAAGGCAGCGGCGCTTAGCGGGCCGGCTGGGCCTTCGGCCCAGTTCGGTCTGGGATCCCTTTTTTTAAAATAAATTTTCCCGCAGAGAAAAATCCTAATAAAATATAAAAAAATCTAAAAATTCCAGAAACAATGTTCACCGTCCAAACCTAATATTTAGGACAAGATGAACATTTTTTGGACTAAAATGCAATTTTCAAAAATGCATGTTTTTCTCTAATTCATATAAAATAGCAAATAAAATACAAATAAAAATAATTATTTGATTTTAAAATTTTCTTCTCCCATATTTCTCTTCTATTGAAGAAGTCATATTGTCTTCTCTCATTTATTTTTGTTGTTGGAAATAAATGAAGAGAAAATATTAAAATCAAATTGACCCTCTTTTCAAATTTGAAATAAATTACAATATGAAAAAATTGTGAAACCTACAACTCCTCCTTGGGTCCTTGAGTTGCTTAAGATTTCTAGGATCACAACAAAATGCAAATAAAACATGATATGCATATGATGATCTATGTATAACATCCAAATTGAAAATTGGGATGTTACATTTTTTTCATGAATTGTATCATTGACCAATGCCATGTTTGTCATCTTTCAACAAGTTTTACCACTTATACTTTTCCTTATGTAATGTCATTACTCTCTATAAGATTAGCATATGATGTTTTTCTTTATTTTCATTGCTAGGGTTGAAACATAAAAGTAAAGAAGAAAAACTCAAACTATCCTTTATTATATAACTCTCAACATGATTACATAGATAGGTAGATAACCAAGCAAGCACTCGAAATTTGATCATACTAAAACTTCATTCTTCTAAATCACGAAATAACTAAGGATCGAACTAAGATAGATAATGATGATAAAAGTGATGGTGATACGATACCGGAGCACCTCCCCAAGCTTGGCACAAGCCAAGGGGAGTTCCCATACCCATGTACTCAAGTTTCTTTCTTTGATGATGATGGTGATGAAGTGGTGGGCTTGTCCTTGGAAGAGCTTGGTGGAGCCATGGCGATCTAGATCTGTGCGGTGGTCAAAACCTCAGGAAGTATATATAATGATTTGTTTGTGCAGGACAAGTAACATGGAAGAAAAATGGAAACAGGAAAGTCCACGAGGGGGCCACAAGACTCGGAGGCGTGCCCAGGGGGGTAAGGCACGCCCCTCGGGCTTGTCGCTCCCTCGTGCATTTTTGGACTGTTTATTATTTTCCTAATTTTTTTAAATATTCCTAAATCGACATAAAGTACTTTTATGGAACTTTTAGAGTCGGTTTACTTACTGTAACACGTACCTACTCCTTTTTAGAGCTCTAGAGCGTTTCGGAAGGTTTCCCTTATGTGTTACTCCAGTGTCATAGTTTGGATAATATTAGTTTGAACATTAATGGGTGTACCTGAGATATAATGTTTAATTCTTTGCCCATTAACCACCTTCAGGTTGGTGCCTTCGACATTGTTTATCTTGATGGCACCGGAACGATAAAGTTCTTCAACAATATATGGTCCTTCCCATTTAGAGAGGAGCTTTCCTACAAAAAACCTTAAACAATAGTTGAACAATAAAACTTGATCTCCTATTCTTGAATTTCCATTTTTGGATTCTTTTAGCATGCCATCTTTTAACTTTTTCCTTAAACAACTTGGCATTTTCATAAGCTTGTGTCCTCCATTCATCTAGAGAACTAATATCAAATACCTCTTCTCACTTGCAAGTTTGGAATCATAGTTAAGTTCCTTAATTGCCTAGTATGCTTTATGTTCTAACTTAAGAGGTAAATGCTTTTCCATAGACCATTTTATAAGGGGACATGCCCATAGGATTTTTGTAAGCAGTTCTATATGCCCACAATGCATCATGTAATTTCTTAGACCAATTCTTTCCAGATCTATTAAAAGTCTTTTGTAAAATAAGCTTTATCTCTCAATTACTCAGTTCAACTTGGCCACTAGACTGAGGATGATAAGGTGATGCAATTCTATGGTTGACATCATATTTAGCAAGCAGTTTACGAAAAGCATCATGAATAAAATGTGAACTACCATTAGTCATTAAATATTTAGGGACTCCAAACCTCGGGAAAATAACTTCTTTAAGCATTTTAATAGAAGTGTTATGATCAGCACTACTAGTTGGAATAGCTTCTACCAACTTAGTAACATAATCAACAGCAACTAGAATATGAGTGTACCCATTAGAAGATGGAAAAGGTCCCATATAATTAAATCCCCAAACATCAAATGGTTCAATAACAAGTGAATAATTCATTGGCATTTCCTGTCATCTACTAATATTACCTATTCTTTGACATTCATCACATGATAAGACAAACTTACTTGCCTCCTTGCAGAGAGTAGGCCAATAAAAACCAGATTGTAGTACCTTATGTGCAATTCTTTCTCCAGCATGGTGTCCTCCGTATGCCTCGGAGTGACACTTCCACGGGAATTGTTCCCATTCATGCTCAGGCACACAACATCTAATAATACCATCTACTCCTTTATAAAGATGTGGGTAATCCCAAAAGTAGTATCTCAAATCAAAGAACTTTTTATTTTGTTGGTAAGTAAACTAGGTGGTAAATATTTAGCAAGAATGTAATTAGCATAGTCTACATACCAAGGAGTATTACGAGAAGCATTTATAACAACTAGTTGTTCATCAGGAAAGCTGACATCAATAGGTAGTGGGTCATCAAGAACATTTTCCAATCTAGACAAGTTCTTAGCTATCGGAATCTCAGCTCCCTTCCTATCAATGATATGCAAGTCAAATTCTTGTAGCAAAAGACCCACCTAATGAGTCTAGGTTTAGCATCTTTCTTTTCCATAAGATACTTATAAGCAGCATGATTAGTGTGAACAATTACTTTAGAATCAACAATGTAAGATCTGAATTTGTCACAAGCAAACACAATTGCTAAAAATTCTTTCTCAATGGTAGCATAGTTTCTTTTGGCATTGTCTAGAGTTTTACTAGCATAATGGATAAAATTTAATTTCTTGTCAACTCTTTGTCCTAGAACAACACCAACAACATAATCACTAGCATCACACATAATTTCAAAGGCAAGTTCCAATCAGGTGGTTGAACAATACGTGCAGAGGTCAATGCTTTGTTAAGTGTTTCAAAGGCTTCTACACAATCATCATCAAAAACAAATGGAACATCTTTTTGCAAGAGATTAGTAAGAGGCCTAGAAATTTTAGAGAAGTCTTTGATAAACATTCTATAGAAACCAGCATGACCAAGTAAACTTCTAATACCTTTAATATCTTTAGGACATGGAATTTTCTCAATCGCATCAAATTTAGCTTTGTCTACTTCAATACCTCGTTCAGCAGTTTTATGCCCCAAGACAATACCTTCATTCACCATAAAGTGTCACTTCTCCTAATTCAAGACAAGATTATTTTGTCCACATCTCTGCACAACTCGATCAAGGTTGCTTAAGCAATCATCAAAAGAAGTTCTGTAAATGGAAAAATCATCCATGAAAACCTTAACTATCTTTTCATAAAAGTTAGAGAATATAGCAGTCATACACCTTTGAAAGGTAGAAGGTGCATTGCATAAACCAAAAGGCATACGTCTATAAGCATAAGTTCCAAAGGGACAAGTGAAAGTGGTTTTTCTCTTGGTCAGATTGTGATACAGGTATTTGAGAGAAACCAGAATATACATCAAGAAAGCAAAAGTGTGTGTGCTTAGATAGTCTTTCTAACATTTTATCAATAAAAGGCAAGGGGTAATGATGTTTTCTAGTAGCTTTGTTTAATTTTCTAAAATCAGTTACCATCCTATAAACAGTTACAACTCTTTGTGGAATAAGCTCATTTTTATCATTAGGAACAACAGTAATGCCTCCTTTCTTAGGGACACAATGAACAGGACTTACCCATCTACTATCAGCTAAGGGATAAACTATACCTACTTCTAGAAGGTTTAATATTTCAGTTCTTACCACCTCCTTCATCTTAGAATTTAATCATCGTTGATGGTCAACAACTGGTTTAGCATCAGGCTCCATATTAATCTTGTGATGACATAAAGTGGGACTAATTACCTTAAGATCATCAAGAGTATATCCAATAGCGGCACGATGCTTCCTTAGAGTTTTAAGTAATCTCTTTTCTTCATGCTCTGTAAGGTTAGCACTAATAATAGCTGGATATATCTTCTTTTCATCAAGATAAGCATACTTTAAAGTATCAGGCAATTGTTTTAATTCAAACACAGGATCACCCTTAGGTGGAGGAGGACCTCCAACAGTTTCAATAGGAAAATTGTGTTGAAGGATAGGTGGTTGATCAAAGAACATCTTATCTATTTCATTTCTTTCATTCATGTGCATATCATTTTCATGGTCTATCAAATATTGTTCTAACAGATCAGTAGGAGGTATGACAATAGAAGCAAGACCAATAATTTCATCTTTACTAGGTAATTCTTTATCATGAGGTTGTCTATGAAACTTAGAGAAATTAAACTCATGAGATATAAAACCAAAGTTAACACTAACAGTGTCTTTAGCGCAATCAATCTTAGCATTAACAGTGTTCGAGAAAGGTCTACCAAATATAATGGGACAAAAATCATCTTGTGGGGAACCAAGGACTAGAAAATTATTAGGGTATTTTATTTTTGCACACAAGACTTCAACATCTATGACAACCCCAAGCGGTATAATAGTATCTCTATTAGGAAGCTTAATACTAACATCAATATCCTCTATTTCAGCAGGTGTGGTATCATTCATAATTTCTTGATATAAGGTAAACATTATAGCACTCACACTAGAACCCAAATCACATAAGCCATGATAACAATGATCTCCTATCTTAACTAAGACAACAGGCATGCCAACAATAGGTTTATTCTTATCGGTATCATCGGGCTTAGCAATTCTAGCAGCTTCACCATAGAAATAAATAAAATGCCCATCAATATTATCGACCAAGATATCTTTAACCATAGCAACATTAGGTTCAACTTTAACTTGTTCAGAGGGTCTAGGTGTTCTAATATTACTTATTTAACCACGGATGAAACCTTAGTGTAAGTGCATCTAGTGCCACCCCTAGTTGGTTTTGGAGTATTGACGACAAAGTTGGTTGAGGGACTAATGCATTTGTGAGAATTGCAGGATAACGCAGGTAGTGTCCCTCATTGATTCGGTTTACCTACCGGAGATGACCCCTAAAAATGTATGAAGACATTGAAGACAATGGTGGTATGTGAAGATATTCATATTGAAGACTATGACATGAGAAGACACTGAGTGAAGACTATGGAGCGCGAAGACTGTGTTGTTTCGCTGTTTCCTTTTCTTCTTTGTTGAGTCATAGGAACCACCGTACTGTTAAGTGGGGTCCAAGTGAACTAAGTCAGAATGACTGAAGTGATGCTCAACCCAAATCCTATGTCTTCGAGCAAAGACAATGAGAGCAAATCTTATCCTGAGCTAGATAAAGTCAGCTTTGCTTGTAGCCCAAGTAAAGTTGCCGTGTGTGTTTGAAATCTGACCGTTGGAACACGTGTCAGTTCCTTAGTGACCCAGGGTCATTTCGGACATATCAGGTTGGGTTGCCCAGTGGCTATAAATAGCCCACCCCCTACACCATAAATTGGTGGCTGCTCAGAGTTAGTTTACGGCTTTTGTTGTTTGAGAGCAACCCACCTCGAAGCCTTTGAGAGAGAGAAATCCTTGCGAGGACCAAGCCCAAACACCCAGAGCCAAAGAGTGTTAGGCATCACTGAAGTCTTTCTGTCTGTGTGACCTGAAGACTTATTACACTTGAGGACTGTGTATCCTCCAGCCGGTTAGGCGTCGCGTTCTGAGCATCCAAGAGTCATTGTGGATTGCCGGTGAACGAAGTCTGTGAAGGTTTGGAAGTCTACCTTGAAGACTTACCAGAGTGATTGGGCGAGGACTGTGTGTCCTTAGTTCAAGGAGAATACGGTGAGGACTTGGTGTCCTGAGCTGCATGCTCAGCGACTGGGTGTCCGGGACTATGTGTCCTCGAGTTTAAATACTCAGCCGCTCCAACCAGACGTACAGTTGTCACAGCAACTGGAACTGGTCCAACAAATCCTGTGTCTTCAACAAGTGACTGGTTCTATCCTCTCCCTTCCTTTACTTAAGTTTGTCTTCGTGAAGTCATTGCCTATCTGTGTACTTGTTTGACTTCATTGCTTGACTACTACTGTTGATTGGCTTCATACTATCTTCCATCCTGATCCTTACTACCTAGCTGTTATTAGTCCTGTACTTTCACATCATTGCATACTTGACTATGGTTTGCTTATGGTAGTTTATCTTCCGCTGCATATCAACTAGGTCATTTCTATTGTTTGTCTTCGAAACTTCCAAGTTTTGAAGACTTTCATAAAAATCGCCTATTCACCCCCCCTCTAGTCGATACTAGCACTTTCAATTGGTATCAGAGCGAGGTACTCCCTTGTTCTGTGTGATTCGGTTTAACCACCTGGAGTTTAGCTATGTCGACTACAGGGATAATCAAAGTCTCCGCTGCTTGCCCCGTGTTCGATGGAACTGAATATCCCTACTGGAAGAATAAGATGCGCATGCATCTTGAAGCCATTGATGTCGACCTCTGGTATGTCGTCAAGAACGGCGTTCCCAAAACTGGTGAAGGTGTCACCCCCACTGATGTCAAGAAGTTCAGTCAACTGGACTCTACTGCAAAGAACATCATCTGTGGTCATCTGACCAAAGGACAGTATGGCCGTGTGAGTGCTCTGGAAACGTCAAAGCTAGTCTGGGACTTGCTATCCAAGGTCAACGAAGGCGTCTCAACCCAAAGAGATCAAAGGATCAGTGTTCTTCGCAACCTCTTCAACCGCTTCAAGAGAAACGACAATGAAAATGTCCAGCTCACATTCGATCGCCTCACTGACATCACAAATGAGCTTCAGGCTCTCGGCGCCACTGAGATCACCAAGCATGAAATCGTGAAGACACTACTGAGATCACTCGACAGCTCCTTTGACACCCTTGCCCTCATGATACAAGAACGTCGTGACTTCAAGACACTCGATCCGTCTGATATACTTGAGAGGCTCAACACACATGAGTTCCAGCTTTCTGAGAAAAGAGATATCTATGGTCCCAACTATGGCCGAACTCGTGCTTTGAAGGCAAAAGTTGTTTCCTCATCTGAAGAGAATCTGACTGCGGTTCTGATGATCCTGAAGACATTGGAAAGGAACTTGCTATGCTTGTAAAGAAGTTCCAGAAATTCACCAAGAAGAAAGGCTTTAGAAAGTCTTCACGATCCAGCTCAAGGAGTGATGAAGCTTCCACCCATGACCACAAGAAGAAAACCTGCCACAAGTGCAAGAAACCTAGTCACTACATATCTGAGTGTCCACAGTGGGACAATGAGAAGAAGAAGAAGAAGAGCAAGGAATATGATTTTGATGACAAGAAGAAGAAGAAATCCTCAAAGTCTTCTTATAAGTCTTCTTCCAAATCTTCATCACACAAGAAGAGCTCATCTGGCAAAGCTCGTGCCTTTGTTGGCAAGAAAATGGATTCAGAGGAGGAATCTGCTTCTGAGGAGGCGGAGGTGGAGTCTGGAGAGGAGTCCGACCCTGGCGTTGCAAGTCTGGCTCTAGCCACAGCTTATGTTGCCAAGTCCGTCTTCAACACTGAAGACAATGACTTCCACACCAATGCTGAAGCTGATGACGAAGACGATCCTACTCCCGCCTACTGCTTCATGGCACGTGGTGCCAAGGTAAAATCACGTGATGCTTACTTTCAAACATCAAGTGAAGATGACTCTGATTGTGAATCCAAACCCAGCTACAAAACACTTGCTAAAATTGAAACTGAACAACAAAAGGCTATGGAACATATTCAAAAACTGTTAGACAAAAGCGATGACCTGTTGGACGCGGAAATGACACGTTCACAGTCCTTAGTTGAAGATATTAAAAATCTTCATGCTAAGTACCAAGAACTTCAAAGTCGTCATGAAACGCTCTCAACTACTTATGAAAGGCTCTCCTATGATTATCTTCAAAGGAAACAAGAGCTTGAGAAATTGAGAGCGGCTCATGAAGATCTTCAAAAAGAGAATGAGTCACTTTGCGCTCAACAGATCAGTCCCGCTCAGGATGGATTTGAACCACCATGTCTAAAATGCATTGAGCGTGATAACGCTACATCTGTTGCTGAATGTTCCACTGCTGCTACTGTTTCATTGTCTTCAACTACTGATGTGGTAACTAACCCCTCTGCGGATGATACCACTACTATTGCTGATGAAAATGCTAGGTTGAAGACATTGCTTGAAACAAGGATGTACAAAAGTCTGAAGGGACATCAGACACTCTGCGATGTCCTCAAAAAGCAGATTCTGAACCGAAACCCTAGGAAAGAGGGTGTTGGGTTCGAGAGGAAAATGAATGTTGATGGCTCCTACTGGAAGCCTGAGCAGTATCCCAAAACCACATGGGTTGCTGCAAAGGAACCTTTAGGAGATCCATCCACCTTATCTGGCTTTACCTGCGCTAACCCTATCATCATTGATGAATCCTTTGATGCAAACTATAAACTGTTCAAAAATCAGAATGGTGAAGTGTTTGCCAGGTATATTGGTACTAACTGCAGGAATGGACCACCTATGAAGAAGATTTGGGTACCCAAGTAGTGTATTGTGAATCTTCCTGTGAATGTCATCATGACACTACCAAGGAGGAAGACAAACCCCAGACCTATGGCTTCATATGGCCCAAAGGCTTCATACAGATACAGGACTCACCTGAGTCACCCTAGCGCCAATGTTTTGCAGGGAAATCATACTCAGACTCATGAATATGAGTGTGTGTCTTCAAACCGCTATGTTCATAGAACTATGAACTTTTCTGCTTATTCATATGAGTATCATTCATCTCCTGCAAGGCTATTTGCTAGGGCTCCAAAGCCGAAGTTCTCAGATGCTGCACTTAGACTCATTTCTTCTAAACCACCCCTGAAGATGTGGGTGGTGAAGAAGAATTAACTTTATTTTGCAGGAAATGGTCTCCGGCCAGCAATCAAAGGCGTCCGATACTATTGCTGGGGACCTAAAACACATTAAGGACGCATGATAAAATGTCTTACTATATACTTCACATCTGAATCGCTTACCAGTCATACTATGTGTCCTAACTTTGATCTAAGCTGTGACAATCCTTGTATGTGTCAAATGCCTATGCTTCACAACACTCTTTGTGAAGCCTATCCTCCTAACTACACTGTAGGGCATGTCACCAAAAGCTTCAGAATGGATTATGGACAATGGATGCACAAATCATATGACTGGTGATCGAAGTCTTCTCATGGACTCAACCTTACATCCATCCAACAAGAGTCACATGACATTTGCTGACACTGGTAAAAGCAAGGTATTGGGTCTAGGTAGAGTTGCAATCTCAAAGGATCAACACATGGATAAAGTGATGCTTGTTGAATCCCTTGGTTTCAACTTAATGTCTGTCTCAATGCTTTGTGACTTGAGCATGATTGTGCTATTCGGAAAATATCGCTGCCTTGTACTAATGGAATCTGGCAAGTCTCTAGTCTTTGAAGGGTATCGAAAAGATGATCTATACATGGTAGATTTCTCAGCAGGTCCACTGCTTGCCGTATGTCTTCTCACAAAAGCTTCAGAATGCTGGCTCTGGCATCGAAGGCTGGGGCATGCTGGCATGAGGAACTTACACTCACTCGTCAAGAAGAAGCATGTCATAGGCATCGAGGATGTCAAGTTCAAGAAGGATCATTTGTGTGGTGCCTGCGAAGCTGGAAAGATGACTAGGGCAAAGCACCCCTCAAACACAATCATGACAACATCTCACCCTTCGAGCTGTTACACATGGACTTATTTGGACCTACTCACTACTCCATCCTCACAACAACTGCTTGTCTCTATGGCTTCGTCATTATTGATGACTACTCAAGATACACATGGGTGCATATAATTCTCTACAAGACTGAAGTGCAAGATGTCTTCAGACGCTTCACCAATCGAGTAATGAACAATTATGGTGTGAAGATCAAGCATATCAGAAGTGACAATGGCACTGAATTCAAGAACACCGGTCTTGATATTTATCTGGATACAATGGGAATCACTCATGAGTTCTCTGCTCCATACACACCTCAGCAAAATGGCATCATTGAGCGCAAGAACAGAACCCTCATTGAGATGGCTCGAACAATGCTCGATGAGTACAAGACACCTAGAAAGTTCTGGCCTGAAGCTATTGATACAGCATGTCACACCATCAACCGTGTTTACATCCATAAGCTTCTGAACAAAACAACAAACGTAAGCTACTTCAGAGTATTTGGAGCTAGATGCTGGATCAAGGATCCCCATCACAAGTCGAAATTTGCACCTAAGGCTCACGAAGGATTCATGCTTGGCTATGGAAAGGACTCGCACTCCTACAGAGTCTTCAACCTCTATCTCTACAAGATCGTCGAAACTGTGGATGTGAGATTTGATGAAACCAATGGTTCACAAAGAGAACTCCTGCCAAGTACACTTGATGAAGCTCCTCCAAGCGAATCTATCAAGCTGATGGGAACTGGTGAAATCATGCCCTCTGAAGCACAACCTGAAGAGGAACTTATCATTTCTGCACCTAACCAACCTGAAGACAATGCTCAGACCGAAGATAATCCTCCCAATGATGACAATGATCAGCAAGAGCAAAGTCTTCGTCCTGTTCATCCTCTTGTTGCAAATGAAGTACAAATTGAGAAGATAATTGATAGCATCAATGCACCTGGTCCACTGACTCGCTCAAGAGCAACACAGTTAGCAAACTTCTGTGGGCACTTTTCATTTGTGTCAATATCAGAACCCAAGAAAGTTGCTGAAGCCTTTATGGAACCTGAATGGATTCAAGCTATGCAAGAAGAACTTCAACAGTTCAAGCTGAACAATGTTTGGGAACTTGTCAAGTGACCTGACCCTCGCAAGCATAACATTATTGGAACAAAATGGATATATCGAAACAAGCAAGATGAGCATGGTCAAGTCGTCAGAAACAAAGCACGTCTTGTGGCTCAAGGATATACTCAAGTAGAAGGAATCGACTTTGATGAAACATTTGCTCCTGTGGCTAGGCTTGAAGCTATTCGTATACTGCTAGCCTACGCTAACCATCACAACATCTTGCTATATCAAATGGATGTGAAGAGTGCATTTCTCAATGGCAAGATTGAAGAAGAAGTATATGTCGCTCAGCCACCTGGCTTTTAAGATCCAAAACATCTTGATATGGTGTACAAGCTAAACAAAGCACTGTATGGCCTCAAACAAGCTCCTCACGCATGGTATGATACAATCAAAGACTTCCTGAAGAGCAAAGGCTTCAAACCTGGATCCCTCGATCCCACACTCTTCACGAAGACATATGATGGTGAACTATTTGTGTGCCAAATATATGTGGATGACATAATCTTCGACTGCACCAACCAGAAGTATACTGATGAGTTTGGATACATGATGCAAGAGCAATATCAGATGTCCATGATGGGTGAGCTGAAGTTCTTCCTTGGTCTTCAAATTCGTCAGCAAAGGAATGGCATCTTCATATCTCAAGAAAAATACCTCAAAGATTGTCTGAAGAAGTTTGGAATGGAAGAATGCAAAGGTTACACGACGCCAATGCCAGCCAAACACCATCTTGGTCCCGACGACAATGGTAAAGAGTTTGATCAAAAGGTATACCACTCCATGATTGGTTCTTTACTTTATCTATGTGCATCTAGGCCAGATATTATGCTTAGTGTTTGCATGTGTGCTCGATTCCAAGCGGCACCAAAGGAATCGTATCACTTAGCTATGAAGCGAATTCTTTGATATTTGGCTTACACCCCAACACTCGGATTATGGTATCCCAAGGGCTCAAAATTTGATTTGGTTGGGTTCTCGGATGCTAATTATGCTGGTGACAAGGTGGATCGCAAGTCTACATCAGGCACATGTCAATTTCTAGGTCGATCAATTGTCTGTTGGTCTTCAAAGAAGCACAACTGTGTATCACTCTCAACTGCTGAATCTGAATACATTGCTGCTGGATCTTGTTGTGCTCAGCTTCTATGGATGAAGCAAACTCTCAAGGACTATGGCATCAATCTCAAACAAGTACCTCTCTTCCGCGACAACAAAAGTGCCATCAAGATAGCCAACAATCCAGTCCATCACTCGAAGACAAAGCACATTGAAATTCGTCATCAGTTTCTCAGAGATCATGTCATGAAGAAAGATATCGACATCATTCATGTCAACATTGAAGAGCAACTGGCAGATATCTTCACAAAGCCCTTGGATGAGAAAAGGTTTTGCAAGTTACGGTGTGAGCTAAATATCTTGGAATCCTCTAATGTCCTGTGATCAGGCACACATCCTAACACTTATGCATGTTGATGACTTAGATGTGCAACACACAAAGTAATGTATATCTTCAATCAATGAAGACTTACACTCTGAGTGTGAATACATTAACATGGAATTTCACTTCGTAGTGCCACGATAATTGTGCGCCGTGTCTGGGCCTAATACTTCCTATACGGTGGGTAACGCCACCACCAAATTTCTCTGTTTGAAGTGTTTCACTCATGGCGTTATTTTTGCAATGACTTCGCATTTGGTTTGTCTTCAGTTTCAATTTATCTTCATGATTTTCTTCACTATGATGATTTGATTGCTTTCTGATATATATATATATATATATACTAGTGTTCTATCCTCTACAGCATTCACTTATACTTGTGTCTTCAAGTTGAATCTTTTGAACTAAGTGAATGTGATCGGACCCTAACCTCTCTATGCTTTCAATCTCAAACTCTATCTGTCCAAATCATATGCATTCTATTGAAACTGTCAAATGTCTTCTCTGCGTCCTAGTCAGCAGAAGGCACAGAGACAAAACATTAAGTCTATTTTAAATAACTCATTTTTATTGTTGAAATCCGGGGAAGCCGGAACAACCATCTGACATGCCTGGCGGGCATGGGAAGTGGGACAACTCTGAGTATGTTGCATGCTTGCCACGCGCCCCTCAGATGTGAACCGCCAGGGGCACCAGCGTAATTGCGCTGTGCCGCACACCTACTTATAAATACTTGTCCCCTGAGGTAAAGAAATCTTTCTTCCACCTCTCCACCTCGTCAAAACCCTAGCGCCACCGCTAGCTCTCGACGACACCGGCGACGAAGCGCTTAGCTGCCGCGACTTCTCCGACGTCGTCCTCACGCCGGCCGCGGACATCGTCCTCTCCGCCGTCGCCGTAGGTGTCCTCCGTCGCCAAGTTAGGGCACGGTGGACTGAACTGATCGGTCTCCTATTCATCCCATCTAGCAGTTCTTCGTGCGGTAATTATAACTCTATTTTTACCACCTTTTTGATCTTCAAGATTTATCCTATTTACCAAAAGTGGTTTCTGCCTACACAATGTTAGATCTATACTGTTTGCATCTCATACTGCCTAGTCTATTCACTTAAATTTCATATCCAGTTTGATTCCTCACTTGTACTTATTCACGGATTCGTACAAATCTGGAACCAACTCACAACATATAAGTGAATGTCTTCGCATCATGAGGTCAATGTCTACAAACTGATTTATCTTCAAAACCTTTTGAGAATGCATATGACCTCTTCCCCTTCCCTCGCATCTCTAATGCTGTCACAGGTACATGCTCGTGGGAGAATCCCTTGGTTCTCATAGTCTGCATTCGTTTGCAGAATTCTTACAACATCACATAGATTCTCCTGAAGCCAGTTCTTGTTTGTCCAGCAAGCGAAAGCCCTTGAAGCCTCTGAACATATTGAAACCATTCAGTTTGAAGTTCATGGCTACAGAGAAGCCAGTAAGGAAGGGTGGCAGACAGCGTCGAGGGGGTACATCAAAAGATCTGCCTGATGACCTAGCAGAGCTCTACAAGACAGATCCTGAAGAGAATTATCATCAGCGCAAGACACGAATCCAATGGATTCGATGCTATTGGGCTGAAGAATGGTTCAAGTACAAGTTCGTAACCAAGGAATATGCAGAGAAGAATGCTATCAAGAGTCCTTGGGGTGATATTCTCTATCGAGGCCTTCAACCCAAGAACGGAGCTGAAGCTATTGCACAAGGTTTCTATCCCTGCATGGTCCGAGGACCTCAGCCTGAGAATGCCGATCCCTCATCATTACTCTAGTGTCGTGATGATGCTCTCTTCAAGCGCAACTTCCAGCATGCAAAGGCTTCGGCCAAGGAAAACAAGAAGTCATTGGGATTAGACTTCAACCCTGGTCCCTCTGCTCCCCGTGCTGACGGCTCATGTGATGCGGAACCAAATGTCATCGGTCCCTTCTCCAACCTTGATGGCCTCATCACTTACATCTTGGTCCATGGTGCCAAAGTGGATCATTCTGATAATGATGCTGACACTGATGAAGCCCCAGCTCCTCCTCCAAAGCCGCAAAAGCAAAAGAAGCCAAAAGCTTCAAGATCAGCTGCTCCAAAAGCTTCACGTGCGAAGCCTCTGGCCACTGCACCTCCTGAAGACAGTGTGCAGTCTGAAGATCAATCCCGAATCTCCAAGAAGACGGAGAAGAAAAAGCAAATCGTCAGGCATACTGATCAAACCTTGACTCCTGCTGCCATTCTGCGTGAAGAACCCATTGATTTGTCCAGTGATGGAGATCTTGCAGATGATGCCCTTGAGCAACTGATCAAGAGCAAGGAAGAACCAGAGATCTTCAACAACCTGCCTCTCTTCGATGTGGCAATCATCCATAACTTCATTGATGAGTGGTTTGACACACCAAATCTCAGCTTTGAAGATCTACAGCTTCCCATTGGCCTCAGCGTCTCCTTTAATGGCGCCATTGCTTCTGAGCTAGCTCTCGCTCAGCGCATCGTTGAGCTGAGAAACAAAATTGATTATGAGAAGGCTCAGTTCAAGAAGCATGTGGCGAAGCTCAGCGTGCAAGATGTCAGAAACTTCAAGGTCATGTTGCATGAGCTTAAAGAAGCCTTTCTCAAGAAGCGCCAAGAAGCCCAAGGCTCTCACGGGCGTATGAAGAGTTTGGCTGACAAGTGTGTGCTTGCCTACAATGAGGCTGAGAAGCACAAGTCTCTTGGCCGTCCTGGCATTGACCCCAGGATGGCTGCAAAGAAGAAGAAGCTCTCTACTGCCCAACCTGCACCTTCAAGTCAAGAAGCACCTCGCATTATCTTCCCAAGCAGTATGACTGGCTCGAAGCCAAAGGTCACGACTACCGCTTCAGAACAGAAGAAGACGAGGGCTGCCGAGGCTGAAGCCAGAAAGAGAAAGAATACTGAAGCCTCTGATGTCGCTCCCTCCAAGAAGAAGTGCAAAACCAAGAAGAATCGGGCTACTCCCACAGAGCCCTTGGTTGTTGAACCTATCTTAGTGGTTCGCCATGCGTCTGTACATCAAGAAAGACGGATGATAGTTCATGAGCCTGCTCCCACAGAGGCTCATGAAGCTGAAGATATTCCAGCAGCTGAACCCACCGCTGCTGAAGACATTGGTCAAGATGACAATGTTGAAGATGATGAAGTTCTTCCTTAGATCGAACACAACATTGTATCATCGCCTGTTCTCACGAAAAACAAACTCATCAGCATTGGTCGTCCTCTGACGCCAATTGCTCAGGATGCATCGTGGGCTGATCACCCACAGCAACAAGACTCCCCAAGTACTCCCCAACAACAACAACAAGTTACACCACCCGTGCATGAAGAAGAAGAAGACTTTGAGGCCCAGCCAACTCCGTCTCCAAAGGCGTTGCCAGCATTTCGCAGGCTTCGCAAAGGACAAAAGCCTCAAGTCCCTCTTTCGAGTGTTCCAGAAGGAGAAGTGCATCATCAACCTGTTGCATGTCAAGTGTTTCCTGAAGCCACTCCAACTGAGAATGTCTCCGCGTCTGAAGCCCAAGCTGCTGAAGACAATCCGGCTGCATCAGCCGATGAAAGACAAGAAGACGTACGTGTCCCTACTCCCCCAGTTATTGAAGAAGTTGTTCCTGATGTGAACGTGCCAGTGCCCGACCCTCCAGCTCGTCAAGTGGAGGTTGAAAATCCTGAAGCTGCCACTACCAACGCAAGTGAAGCCAATGACGTAGTCATGGCTGAAGCTAATGTGGAGCTTGAACCAACCAGTGTGCCTGAAGCAAATGAGGCAACTGCTCCCGAAGCACCTATTGTGCAGCCTGAAGCCTCAGCTGCTGCCACTGCTCCTATTCCGCCACCAAGGCCCTATACAATCATGGTCAGCTAACCATTGTCCGATGGCCCATTCTGGTACTTCCGCCTACTGCCTCTGGACCTCAATTTGATTATCATGTTGAGCATAGGCCTCAGGTCCAGAAACCAAAGCCAAGACTGCAAAGGTTCCCAGGCACTGCTAATTCTACAGGGTCCTTCAATGCAAATGGCTTCAAAAGCCACAATACCTTCTTTGACAGTGACAAGAACCCCTACTCCAAGCCAAGGATATCATCAGATTGTTTCTGGAGCTATCAACAGCGAAGCTATTACTCCTGCGTTCTGTATGATCAAGGGCGCATTTTCCCTCATATGTGCCTCGACACTGAAGCCATTGCTGGACTGCCGTGCTTAGAAGAAGCACTTGACTATTTTCGTGATGCCGGTCTGCTCAGCTTTGTGACTGACAAAGAACATTGGAATGAAGAACTTTTTGGTCTGAAGTTTTATGCTCCATGGGTCATGCGCCTTATCAAGCAACACTCGTCTGTCAACTGTCAGCCCTCTGCTCGCAATCATCTGATCTTTCCACCAGAGGTTGATATGTCAGTTGAAGCTATATACCCTGAGCCTGCCAAGTAGCCTCTTTGTCTTCAAAATGCTGATCATCAAAGCTTCACTCAGTCCATGGAAGGCATTCAAGCAGTATCACGTATCTATCCAATGGCTGGAAATACTCGTCTGCCTCATCGTGCGCAAACTGAAGCCACTGAAAGCACCATTGCCCAAAGGCCTAAGAAGCGCTCTCGTGTTCTAAATGACCGAGAACTTCTTGTGGCACTTCATCAGAAACAAGATAAGCATCACTATTGGCTCAAGAGACAGATGCAAAGCCTCTTGGTGGACGTCAATCGTATTCGAAATCTTGCCACCAAGAATTCATTTGTTGGTCATGAGACTTGCCGGCGATCATGGAAGAGTTTGATGCTGCTTAGTTGTAACGCCCCGGATTCGTTGTGCCAGGTGTCCGTCAGTTATTCGCCGTCATTGCCATGTCATTTGCTTGCATGTTGCACTTTTCCATGTCATCATATGCATTTAATATCATGTCATCATGTGCATTTCATTTTTCATACATGTTCGTTTCATGCATCCGAGCATTTTCCCCGTTGTCCGTTTTGCAATCCGGCACTCCTATGTCCTCCGGCGTCCTCCTTTTGTCTCCTGTTGTGAGTGGGTGTTAAACTTTCTTGGAATGGCCCGAGGTTTGCCAAGCGGCCTTGGTATAGCACCGGTAGACCGCCTGTCAAGTTTCGTGCCGTTTGGAGGTCGTTTGATACTCCAACGGTTAACCGGGTAACTGTAAAGGCCTCTTTTGTTTGCAGCCCAACACCCCCTCCAAAGTGACCCAAAACCCAGAAACTCCCCTCCATGCTCTCGGTCGTTTGATCACAATCGTGTAGGCGAAAACCGCTCCTCATTTGGACACTCCCACCTCCTTCTACCTATAAATATGTGTCTCCCTCCGAATTTTGCGCGCAGTCCAACCCTAGCCTTTTTCCTCCTCCCGCAGCCGGACGTGTCTGCCTCCACGTCGGACGCGTCCACCCCCGCCACCACGTCGCTCCGACGAATCGAAGGCCGCCACCTCAGCCGCGCCGCCGCCCCCGTCCAGCCAGCGCCTGCCACGTGGCCTCCGGCCTCATCCCCGCCGTCGCGGCCC